>NW_009921503.1:16973-80617 GCF_000696875.1 Nestor notabilis | reverse complement strand
ATTTCCCCTTCGCGCGCCCCATCCACAAGACAACATGAATCAGTGGAACCGTCCCTCTGTGGGAGAATATCAATGGAGAACTGGACCCTGGGGAGCAGTAAGAATTTATTTTCAATATGTTGATTTGTTCTCTCACATGTGTATTAGCATTTCTAGAAATGCTGTTGCAGTACAGATTTGGTCAAAAGAGAAGCATGTATATTTTAAAAATATTTTTATTATTATGAAATTATATTCAAAACTTAAGTTTTTTGTGATTTTAGTGTAATACATCTGTATTGTAGAGTTTTTATTTGCAAATTTCAGTTTTGCTAGTTAACATTAAAAACAATAGTTTTAAGTTGTTGTAACCAACATATTTTATATTTTTCTGATAAAGCAGTGGTGATACACATGTTTAAATGTTTTGGTAGTGCTCTAGTACTTGTGCAGGTGGATTTCACCATCGAGTGGTAGTATGTCAAGATGAGGAAGGAAGAAGTGCTAGTTACTGTGATGAGGCAACAAAACCTCCAGAGTCAAGACACTGTGATTCTGGACCCTGCCCACGATGGAACTATGGGAACTGGGGAGAAGTAAGGTCATTTCACTTTCAAAGGGAAACATTATTTACCATATAAACTTCAAAATAGTAATGTAATTATTTTATTGTGAATGGAACTGAACGGCATTTTGTTTCTTACTTAAAAAGAAAGATACTCAACCTGTGTATGTAAACACAGAATTACAGGAAAACTGAAACCCAGAAAACACATCTAAGGATTTCATACTTAGTCTGTATAAGTTAGACTATGAGAAAGTGTGCCCAGTGTCTGAGTTTTCTGGCAAGAAAAAATAGTTCTAGGACCAATTTCCATCTTTTCGGCCTATCAAAGGCATATATATGCACATCTCTTCTCACTAATGGTTACTTCACTTTGATAGAATAGATTGTCTGTAACTGAAATGTTTTGTAGAAAGTCACTTGATAAACTATTAAAATGTAGTTTAATAAACATTCTGGTGAGAGAATTGGTTTTTTATTATAGATTAGACTGTAAGTCGTTATTCTTGAATTGAATGTCCAGGGAATGTGGAGATAGACCTAGTAAATAATGGCATGTACTGATATTTCTATATCTTTTTGATTTAATAGTATGTGATGACTCTCTTAACAAAGACCTTGCATATAAAATTCTGTATTTCAGTGTACTCAAACTTGTGGAGATGGAATAAAGACAAGACTGGTGATTTGTCAGCTTCCTACTGGCCAAATGTTGGGTGATCAAAACTGTGAAATTCTAGACAAGCCACCTAACATGGCACAATGTAATGTGCATTCTTGCCCTGGTGATGTTTCATGGCATCGGGGACCGTGGAAATCGGTACGATAGCATTCACTAATATTTTTTGCTTTCTTATTCTTTCTGTCACTCTATTTCCCCAGGCCTTTTAAAACTTATTATCTGGTAACAGTGAAATAATAATGCAGGTGGAATATAGTCCGTGAGGTTTTGTTGTTCCTGCAGTCATTGAATTAAATGGGAAACAGCCATTTACTTCAGTGGGAACAGTTTCATGCTTTGTAAAACATCATAAGGAATATTTTGAGAATTACCAGAAATCCATCATAGCCGAAAGCAATACCCAATAGTTTATTCTGTTTTGAAGGGTTATGATTTGATCTGTGTTTAAATTTTAAAGTATATGCTGTAATTTATACTGTAGTATTATCTACGTATTTATATTTGTAAAAAAAATATCTTTTTGTGCATAATTTTTTCTGACAGTATATTTAAGTATAAAATAACTGGCATGTATATCACAGTCTGTCATCAATCATCTTGCTCCGTATTACTTGTACATTTGTGTATAAAAGTTTATATTTGTGATTTTAAAACAGTGACTAAAGCTGTCTATGTATAATTATGTATGTAACTATAATATGTTATTGTCTACATGTCACTGTCTATTAATGTGCACAAATGCCTGCAGTAATCACTATTAATCGTTGCCACTAGCAGATTATTAACATATTAAGCAATCATAGCAAGCTCTACATTATAGAATACATTATATTTCCCCAAGCTCTGAATTTGACAATATTTATTATTGTGCTTAATTCTAAGGAGAATAATGGCAATCAAAGGAGGATGGATCCAGTCCTGATTCCATCAAAATCAGTTAAAAACCTGTCATTAACATCCCTGGGAGATGGGCTAGGGCAACAGTTCTATTTTGGGAGTTTTTATTAATAATAAAATTATCTATTTTGGTTCTTTGAATTAACATGGAAGTAATTTTTTTAATTTTGTCCAATTTCAACTTTCAATACTTTTTTAGTGTTTTTAAAATATATTATAATTTGATGCAAAAAGACTAAAATGAAAGCTTGAATTAATGATTTGTCACAGTTATCTCTTTCTTCCACTGTGCAAAACAGAGTTTTGTGTTCGTGTTTAACAGACACCAGAGAATCTTATTTAGCTATTAGGCAAATAATCAGTAGTGACTTGCTAATCTTAGTGTAGTTCAGGTACTAAGACAAGCAGGGCATTCAGCACAGATTTCCCTTTGAACTCCATGTTTTCCTTTTAGATTGAAAATTACTCACAGGCTGTTCATCCGCATAGCTTGTCCTGCATTAATAGTTACCTGTAAGCTATCGTAATGTATTGTAAATGTTACATGTCTGGCTTGATTTTGGAAAGATTTTCATGTTGGTTTTTATCTCAGTTCACATAAAAAGCCATTTTAATCCTTCAAAACTTAAGTTTAGAATGGAAGCTAGTTATCAGAGTTTGTGGCCTCTCTCTTATTGCAAGCTCTGGTTATTCAGTAATAGTTTTACTTCTATCACACCGTCACATGGTGTTGTGCGGAAACAAATGTAGCAGTCTCAGGAAATAAAAGCAGGCTCACATATTAAATATGCTATCACTTTTTTGTAATGTAGCTAGTTTGAACACTGTCATCACACAAACTTCAGTTAATTTTTGTTGCTGTTTGAACAGTGCAAAATTTATTCATTGATAACAACTGTTACAAAAGAGTAGTAAAAGCTTTAGTCACAGAAACACTGTTGTAACCTAGTACAGACAGCTTTGTGTAGCCTTCACCTATGGTGGGTTCACTAGTGACATGATAGTTCGACAGCAGATCACGGCTTTGCCTAACTTATGCCTTTCTGGCATATAATAGGTTCTAGTATAGGGGACTGTTAATGACTGGACACTGTCTGGAGGCTGGAGACGTCAAGCATCTCATATCTGCATTTACTTCCTTCTCTGTAAAGACCAAGATAAACCACTATTTATATTTTTGATAAAAGTATCAAGTAATATTTATGTGTCTGGACAGCAGTGAATTACATTTTTGTATCTACTAGTGAGATTCCAATGTGTAAGCAGAAACTGAAATGGAACGTTTCCAATATGATGTGTAGTTTGCCGTATTAGATTCTGCCATCTTTTACTTATGTCATGCATGGTACAAATGTAATACATGGAGAGGATGAATAGAAGGAACGGGATTTCTGAGCAATTGCTTTACCTGGAACAACTCTTTAACCTCCGTAATACTGGCCCTGCCTGGCCCACCCAGTTCAGAAATGGCTATCAAAATTGCTTAAAAAACCTTTTCCTCAGTCTTATGTAGCTTTGTATAAACCATGTCTGAACTAAAAGCTTCACTCATGGACTGTTCTGGCTTTTACACAGCCAGTTTCCTCTTGAAGTTTAGATTCCAGTGGAAATAGATTCAGGAAAAGTCAAATTAGCTAAGACTTATTCAGAATCCTGAGTTAAGAACCTGATGCACCATGTAGAAGGACCTAGTTTATCAGCCGTCAGTGTCTTTTATGCTCTCTTCCATATTGGGGCATTCTCATTTCTTCTGCTAGCTATCACTATATATTTGAGGACAGAAGCTTCTAGCAATATGCCTTGTAAGTACATTTCTTTCAGGTTTTGATTCATTTTGCAGAACATAATTAAAATAAAACGTATCTTGTAAATGCATGGTAGGGCAGTTGCAAGGTAGGCTCTGTTTATGATTTGAATCCAGAATTCTGGTTGATGTTTTCTGCAGTTTAGCAGTTATGGGCTGTTACACTTTATAGTGTCTGATTTCAAGATTTCATTCCCTAACTGATGTGTATCTAAGTACACTACCTTTTCTTTGATATATCAAAACTATGATACAGATGTATATATTTTGATATATACATACTAATGATGTATTTCTAAGTTAAATAATGCTTGAGGTAAATATAGCTGCTTATTTTAATGGAATTGCACCACCAGTAAATTTGGCCCATATATCTTGGATATTTTTCTTTTAGACTCCTCTAGTTTCATTAGTGATGGGATTGAGGCAATGATCCAAAACTTCATGAAAGAATGAATAAATTACAAGCTAAGAAGTATGGAAACCATATGCCACATTGTATAATGTCAAGAAGAATTCCATAGCATTCTCACAGCTGGCTAAAAGTACTTTGTTCTAGTATAGACTTTTACTGTATCCCTTATTTCGACAGTGCATTATTATTGGGGTTTTGTGTTTAGTCCATGCAGTAAGACCTCTGGGTTATTGTATTGGTTTTCATCAGAGTGCTTCAGGTTTTCTGACCCTAATGACAAGAAGTTGTTTTTTACTTAAAGCATGAAAAGAGAGAGTATTACAAATTCACAAAGATACCATAAGGTTTTAAAATTGATTCTAATGACTAGATAGAACAATTTTATGCTAGAAGGGTTGTAGAATAATCTGTCTAAATTGAGTTCAAGCATGCTGCTTTGTTACATTCCATACTGATCTTTTTTCCTTTGAACAGCATTTCCTATATCCACGTTTCAGTATTCTTAGCCAATCATGCGTTACCTGACAAAAAGTATGTGGGAATGTAATCAAATCAACTGTTAGTTGGATCAGTGCTTGTGTTTAGATACAACAAATCTTCAAATGCAGAGTGCAGATACCATCTGTAGTACACATACAATCCTACAAGGTTTCCATGTGTAGCACCAATGTGAAGTAGCCATTCTAGTAGTCTGTTCTAGAGAATAAAATATTATTTTTAGGAGTACTTAGCTGGGGAATAACTAGACACACAGTAGCAAGTTAGGAAATATCCAGTGCCAAAGCTTTGCCGTGGTACCCGGGTGAGACTTGTAATGTGAACAAACATTCTTTTACTTCTGCTGTTCGATGAGAGGTAACTCTTTTACTCACCTGGTATGCTTTTATTATGGAGATTTTACTACATTTTTACATTTCATTAAATGGAGATTAAACTTAAACAGGGGAAGTTCAGGTTACATGTAAAGAAGAAGTTCTTTACAGCGAGGGTGGTGAGGCACTGGAATGGGTTGCCCAAAGAGGTTGTGAATGTTCCATCCCTGGAAGTGTTCAAGGCCAGGTTAGAAAGAGCCTTGGGTGACATGGTCTAGCGTGAGGCATCCCTGCCTATGGCAGGGGGGTTGTAACTAGGGGAGGCCTCCCTGCCTATGGCAGGGGGTTTGTAACTAGATGATCTTAAGGTCCTTTCCAACCCTAACTGTTCTATTTTGTGATTCTATGATTTTCTGTGGTGCCTTCACTTCAAGGGTTGTATTTGGCTACTATCTGAAGTTTCCCCTTTTTATTTCAGTTTCTTTTAAGAATTTTGTATTTATCTCGTAGTTAAATGGTCCTATCTTCCTTTCTGGTCTCTTTTTCTATGACTCCTAGGTTGTTGCTGCACAATAGAAGTGTAAGTTTCTCAAAATTCCTGATACATATATGCTTTTATTACCTTTCAGTTTATATATTTTCTTATAGGTTTTATAGAGTGTGAGGAGGAATTACACTGGAGGAATAAAATAGGCTATTCATATATGGCATGACAATACCCTCCAGCTTCACATAGTGACATAGTGAGGAAAGTTTCTTTGCATTTTTGGGTGACAAGAATTTTGATAGGAATTTTTTTTGCCCCCTGCTAATTTTTCAGTGCTTACCAAAACCCTTGGAAAGCCAGGTAGCCAAGTAGTAGGTTTCCTGCTTAGGCAGTTAGTGGTAGCTATTGGTATTACCTTGGAAGCTTTATATTTATTAGGACTTTAATTCTTGTATGAGTGTGGTAGCAACCTAAGTTTTATCAGAGACATTTTAACCAGGTATGTCACAACTTGAAATATATGCTTGCTTCTTATCCTTTCTCACTTCTTTAGAAAGAGTACATTACCTGGATTAATGAATCCAGGTTGTAACTGGGTGTTACCTACAGCTTGTTGTGGTAGTGTATTATTATCTTCACAACACATTTGAAACCAGTTAGCTTACTGTATGCATGTCTTATCTGAGCAGATGCAGCACAGGAAGCTGCTGTAACTTGAACGTAACAAGAATTGCCACAAAAGTGAGCAGTTATGCCTTTGCTCTGTACCACACTCAGCTTCACTTCAGTCTTTTTGAGGTATTCTACTTCCCTTATCTGAACAGTTTCACATATGGTCATTGTGCAGCTTTGTTGCTAAACACTACCAGTTCTGGTTGAGAGCATAGTAAAGTTACGGTCCATCTTGAGGTCTTTATTTTGTGTTAGATTTTCTTGAAAACATCTACATTTGGAATTTTATTTGAATACTAAATGGAATAAGATTTATACTCTCTAGTGTGATTTAATTGTAGTGCAGTCATTGGCACTTTCTTTTCTTAGCATGTTGGGCTTTATGCCCTTCTACTTCACACCTGTATTGTGAGTTGAGCTATGATACATAGAGTTCTTTTCAAAGTTAAGACTTATGAAGAGTGTGTCCTAAAATTTTACCATGTATCAGTTTTGAAGTCAGATAATAACCGTGGATTCTTCTCTTAACTAAAGTTTTTAAGACACCTTCTGTAACTAAAGGTATCTTAGATTAAAAGTGGATGGATACGACTTTCCCAAGAATAGTACTTGTGCAGAGTGCTTTTGCATTGTTCTAACACTATTAAAAGAACAAAACACTGAAACAAACTAGTCAATTGTAATTTGTTGGTAGTCAAGAAATTGAGTATCACACACAAGTGTTTCACCAACTGTGCAAATTATATTAAAAAAAGAAGTCCTACAAAACCAGAGGTTAAGAATGTTTGTTTTTCTGAGGTCTGTAGAAACAGAATTATACAGGTTGTGCTGACGTGTCTTTATGGTTAGTGATACGGGCAATACTCGACCCTTACAAAAGAGAATTATACTTTGTCTGAAATGTTGGTAAAATAAAGACTTTTTTTTAAAAAATTTCTTTTCCTCACTCTTAGGATTTTTATGTAATTTCATAAGTATTACTTGTGATTTCAGAGAAAATAGGCATAAAAAGCATGGATCGGCTCATCTTCTAATTTACCTTCAAGTGTCAGAAATATCTTACTGCTGTGACATACTGCCCTGCAGACACATGATGTAATATTCTTTAAAGTGGCTGTTTTTCTAGTTCAACAGTTTCCATTTTAGTTGGTCCAGAAGAATTTCAGTATAATTCTGTCTTTGCACTAGTGGAAGAAATCTACTATTACTTTTAACAAATATAAACTTACTTTTTAAGAATTGACATCCCAGTCCCCTTCCAGTGTTGTTACTGCCAGGCATCCCATTGACTTCTGCTGGAGCAGAAGCAGCCCAAAGTTGTATAAGTGTAATATTTATTTGTTTTCATTTTAATGCAAAAAAACTTGCTATGTATGATAAGTGCCTTCATTCACTTTTTCTATGTGTAAAAAGTATTTATATCTTTAAAGATAATCTTTTATATTAAAAGGGAATTCAGAATCGGTGAACTTGGTTTTCAAAACCAGCTTCAGTCTTTTACCTCTACTTCTGCCTGCTGGCAAATGTCAAACTTCAGAATACCTCATTACCAATACAGCACATTTATTTAATATCCCACTGGCTGAAATTTAATGTTAGTGTATGCTATTCACTTTTAAAAACTTTGAAAATGGGAGGGGCCTTTTCAGAGGTAGCTGATAACATATGTCACTACCCAAATAATGTCATAAACCAGACTTGGGATAGTGGATTTTATTCAGGGTAATTCTGGTAAAAATGAAAGAAGATACTTGTTTCCAAAATTCAGAAAACAAATATTTGTGTACTGTTCGTCAAGCTTAGAGGAAATTTATCCATTTTGGTGCTATGTTGCCTGTATAGCTTGAAATAATAAATAAGTTCTTATGTGTATGTGATAATTTAATTTAATGACTGTGACTTGTGTCTGTGAAATACAGTTGCATTTTAACCCTTCTTTCTTATGCATGTTGTGTGGCTTTGTGTTTATATTTAATGTGTCCTTTATTAAGGAATGCTAATGTTTAAAGTCCTTAAAGAATAAAATAAAGGGAGGGGAAGGGTGGAAACTAACCACTTCTGCTGAAAGTGAGGGGGTTTTACCATTGTACCATGTTTGTGTTGCAGAGAACTTGATGTGATATTTTAGGGACATTGTTTTCATGGGGAGAGCTTGTACACTTGCATAGAGAAAAAAAATGTATCAACATTGTTACTGGTAAAATCAACATCTGATGTCATTGGTAGTTGGCACATGATCTTTGATGATAAAGCTTAAAGATACTGCCTGTTGAACCTGTGCCTGGAGTTACAATTTATGGCCTGCTCCAGCTTAGTCCCTGGCAAAAGATACTGAAAACTGACATAATTCTCAGCTTTTAATCTTAAAGACATAACATAATCTTTTACATTCCCAAAACACTTCTGCATGAGGAGGTTTGAAGAGCTTTCAGACGCTCCATATAGAAAGAGGACAAGTAAAAGTAAGTCAAAGTAAAAACCAAACCAAACAAAGAAACAAAGAAATTCCCTACAAACAAACAAGTCCAAGAATATCATAGAAGGTGAAAAGAGCAGGTGGTCCTTAATACCGTTCCTAAATACAAAGAGGCATTTAATAGGAATGAATGGAATGTGAAGCTACTGATGTATTTATTTCTTTTTTTGCAGAGTTAGAACCTTCAGAAAAACTGAAGAGTTCTGCATGGTCAGGTCCATGTGAAAATCATTCTAGGCTGCCTTAATATACGTGGCATTTTTGAAAACCATAGTCACAACTCATAAATACTGGTTCAAAGTTGTTTTGAGACCCAGATTCATAAGTTATTAAACATTTATCAAAGTACTGGCATTTCCTAATGTTTGTGAAGGTGAAAACACCAGTATTTTGGTTACCTGGTGTGGGTTAGGAAATGAAAAAATGTTCTGTAGTTCTCTATTACAGGACTTCCTAGTCCTTTCTTTGAAAACCAGTTCTCTCTAAGTAAATGGAATATATACAGGAGAGTGTCTTAGGTTGAAAACAAATTGGAGTTCAACATGTGAAGGTAGGTAAGATGTTGTATTTCTGATCTACAATCTACTCATGTTTTTGTACTCAATCACTATTTAAAACAATTTCTGTTATTTTTATTATTTAGTTAAGTACCATAGAGTTATATTTTTGCATGCTTCTAAATTCTGAAAAACGACTGATAATACTATATCATTTCAGTATATATTGCTTTTTATTTCCAGAGGTTTTTTTAATTCTAATGCAAGACCTTAGTTTTTAATCAAATAAGTGAAGTGATACTTTCCTCTAGAGCAGAGACACTCACAGAGTTTATCTATTTGTTATTACTTTAATTTCTGAGCTACTGTTTTGCTGCTGCTAGCATGATTAAAAATGGTAAACCAGAGATTGCAGTCGCTGGGATCCAGTGCTGCTTCTGCTCATGTTTAGGTTTTTGTGAATTCGGCTAAAACTAATTGGTCTACCATTGTAAGATGGCATTATCTCTAGTTACTTTTGTAATTGCTTAACTGAAAGACCCTATCTCTTCAGATAAAAAAAGAGGAATCCATAGATTTAAATCAAGGGGAAAAAAAAAATACAATTTTTTTTTCTGCGCAATGCCTTTGGTTATGCAGATGTAGCTTTCACACCAGAGATCCTTCATTGTGTTAAAAATATGGTCCATCTTTTATTGTGAAGATCTATGAATAAAACGTCACTCTCAAGGGGCAAACATTACTTTTAGTGAAAATGCAGATTATGTCATTCCCATGCATTTGTTCAGTTTTCCCAAGCTTCACAAGAGGCAGAAGGCTATCCTCCCTCTGATGCAGCCTCTTAAACTGTGTCCAGTTGTTGGACATAACAGTGGATTCACATTGGGTTGCTGTTTGGTTTTCATGGAGATTTGTGAACATAACTGCTGGATGGACACAGATACATGTTTTTTTTCTCCGCTTGGAAAATGTGTCCAGAAATTTATCCATTTATTGGAAACA
The DNA here is from genome assembly GCF_000696875.1 of Nestor notabilis. Classification (NCBI taxonomy): domain Eukaryota; kingdom Metazoa; phylum Chordata; class Aves; order Psittaciformes; family Psittacidae; genus Nestor; species Nestor notabilis. The sequence continues at coordinate 70,329 of NW_009921503.1, read as the reverse complement.
GAGGGGGAAAAAACCCTCTGCATTTCTTTTGCTTGTACAGGAATTCCCTGAGGTCTCTTATCTCCATTTCTACCTCCCTTCTTTCTTGCTGCTTGCACTTTACTCTGTCTTCAGTGTTGCTGCTTTCATGTAATTGCTTAAAGATGTTAGTAGTGTTACATGACTGTGGCATAACGAACAATGAGACTTGCTGAAGTCTGGCCAAACCAGCAATTGTCATCTGCAGTGGTGTAACGGTAAAAGTGCCTGTACCAAATACTTCCTAGGTGGTATCAAAGACAAAGAGTGGGATTATTATTCAGTCTTGTAAATTTGACACAGATTTATAGTTGTAGATTAAGATTTTCAGAAAGACCTAGTGAGGGTCTATCTCTGTTCCCATTTGCCACAGGTGATAAAAGTTAGGTACATGTACCGGATATGTTGTTGCAGGAATGCTGGCTGAGCAGTGTAGTTTATCTGTTCCCTCCGTCCAAGCAATTAATAATCTGGTCATACTTCTCAATACTTACATATATACTGTCATTAATTACAGTGATAAGGTTGCTCAAATGAGGTCTAATGTTGAAGTTCTTAGCAAAGGCACATGCAGATGCTTCAGTGACACTTAACACCTGTACATGAGGTAGCAAGGGCCTGCCAAATGGCTGCTGAAAGGAGGCAGAAATGCCTGTTGTTTTTCTGATTCTCAGGTGGTTACCAGATGCAATGGATTGAAATCAAGAGCACATAAGGCAGGAAGAATAACTATACAATTTTCACTGTAATTGAGAGATAAAATGGGACCCATAAAAGGAAGTGTTAAATGAGATACCAAATGTGATATGTTGCTATTGTTGAAGGAGAACATACTGATCATGAAAGTGTAATTATTGTTTTTAAATATGCAAAAATAGCAAGCAGACATTAACAGAAGCACAAAATATCTTCAATTAGCACAAGGCTTTTTCATCTTGCTATGCTGTTATGTAGCAGTGTTAGCATGCCTGCCACTGGTAGATGGTTCTCTGTTAGGTTACTGATGTGTCTAACCATGAACTCTTCTTCCAGGGAAGCAGAAACCTGAAAGAAAGTAATATCTGGCGGACAACCAGTCAGGACAACTGAGTCTGATTTCGGACTTTGACTCAACTATTTATGTTTGAGTCCGATAAACTGTGATACTAATTTTCTGTGAAGAATTTCCTTCTCTTCTTAGCCTTTCATGTATTTTTGCCACTGTTTTGTTCATCTTGTTTTCCTCTTCTTCCCCTAGGCCGCACAGCCTACAGGTAGTCGTGTAAAAGCCAAATCCTGCAATTGCTGACATAATGTTGCGGTTGTTTTGGCTGTTGTGTTTTTCTTGTGTTACTGTAATAGCTAAAAGCTTGTTTGAAGGTCAAATCGTGCTATGTGTGTTATGTAGGTAAAACAAAGAGAAGGTTGCTGACTGGAAAAGCTTACAGTCTCATCATGAGATGTATGTAGACAGGTTGGCAATACGCAGCATAGTGAAGCCTGGCTGAGTATCATGGTAGGCGGGGAGCTGAGCATGTTTTTCAGATGCTCTGTAGTTGGCATCAAAAAGGATGCCAGGCTTTAGGCAGCAATGGGCTGATGATGCTACAGAGGAATTTAGCTGATATCTAAAGTTGCCACCACATGGTCTGAATTTTTTTGTCCTGTGCAGCTGGCCCTAGCCATAATGGGGGAGCCCGCTCAGTGTAACAGCAATCTGCCTGGATGGCAGATGAACAGCCATACTCCTTGCAGCTGTTGGAAAAATTGAAACCAGAACCCTTCAAATTCCACTTAATGATCATCCACAGAATTTCATTTATGCATTCTAGTTAGATTTGCGAATAAGTCTTTTAATCTGGCCTCTCTGACATCTCACATCTGACATTACCTCTAGCACAAATAAAACAGGTGACCAGGTCCTTCCTTGAAAGTCCTATCATGTCTTTCTCTCTCACCTTTCACGTTTTGATGCACCAGAGGTCAAACAAATTCAAGGAGTGCTCTATTTCCTCATGCAAAGGCAAAAGACAGAGGAATTTGCAGTAACTATGGAGGTTACTTAGGAGCTTTGTACAAGGAGACATCACTCAACAGTTACTCATCTGCTTGAGAGAAAGGGACCCGTTGGAACTCACTGGGCTCAGCTGGCAGTGCATTTGGTCAGTAGAATAGTCTTGCTTGGCTCAAATAAATTAAAAAAAATGTTGCTGAGCTTAGAGATCCAGTCAAATTGTGTGGTAGGAATGTTATCTAGGTAATGTTTGGATCAGAGGGTACTATTGCAGCCCTAGTGGGAATACGGTTCACACTTACAGGGGGAAAGTGTGTTGATTATTAATTTACCTCAAAGACCCCATGACGTTTGCAGTATGATTGCAAATATTACTGCAGAAAGGGCTTTTCATTCTTGAGCTTATGTTCCAAATCATCATCTAGAACTCTGCAAACCAGGAAGGCCACAAAGAGCTTGAACAAAGAAGAGTAATACCGGGTATATGCTGTTGGGTGTATGCTTTTTGTCATGGCATGTTTTAACTGTAGTGCTTCAGCTGATAGACAGCATACAGTCTTGGTTGGACACATCCTCATAAACAAACATGCAGACAATTGGAGGGTTCGGAGGACAGTAGCATGAATAGTAAGACGCTATTGGAGCAAAGGCTGGGATAGCTGTGTTTTTCAAGACCAAGTCTATAGAAGAATGGACTGAATGAGATATTCTTCCAAAACATAATCAGTGATTATATTGGCGAGTGTTTCCGAATCTGCTAAGGGTAGGATAAGAAGTAACCATCTTATTTAACAGCAAGAGAGGCTGTCATTAAATCCTGACATACTAAGTATAAGGATAGTTATGCAGTGGGAAAACACATGCTATGACATCCCTGCCATTGAAGACCAGACTGACAAACTGCTGTCGGGAATGGTCCAGGTATAGTCTATCCAAACTCTGAGCAGTGTGATGGATTGGATGAAGTCTCTTGAATCTTCCTTAGCCTGACCTTCCTCGCTACCATTGCTGTAGCTGCAAAAACAGTTTAAAAAATGTCAAAACACACTTCCAGGCTGTAGCTGCAAGGACTTAATCAAATCGAGACATTTTCTGAACACCTGAAGAATGTGATATAACACTGAACTTTTGAAATTAAGCTGTGCTTAATGAAGTGACTTAAATATATCTTCAGTGTAAGTTCTGTAGTTAACATAGGTGAAACTTAGACATAACAGCAAATCACATACCTCTTGGAGCTCAATCCACTCTTTCTTAGGAGTGATAGAATGGTTGGTCATTCTGAGTGCTTGAGCTAATGGCACAAGTGTTTGTACTTGTTTTATTGAAGAATTACTGACTCTGGATCAAAAAATTCAGTAGAACTTTAATTACAGAGTTTGTGTTGCTTGTTGGTAGTAGTCTACATACTTAAAGGAACGAATAGTTTTTTGAATACTTTTAGCTGAAAAATGCCTATTTCATGCTCAAGCATCTCAAGGACCCCTGGGGAGATGCAGCTAACGGAGAGGGCAGGCCCAAGAAGAGCTAGTTCTAATATGGCAATTGAAAGTTGAAGTAATTTTCAACTAACTAATGCTCAAAGTAATTGAGCAATAATTTTATTAGTGTCTTGTGCAGTAGTGGGTCCCAGTCTACTTCTGGCATAGTTTTAAAGGAGCCTGAACAGACTTTTGGGCCAACCAGAGATCATCAAACCCCAGTTTGACAGACAACTCAAGCAATGACTGTGTTTAACTCTGTAGGTTTGTAATTATTCATATCCATTATATAAATTTATCTCTTTTTTTATTTTTAACTGATCTTCCTGCCCAGTCACAGAAGTACCCGACCAAAAAAAGAAAAAAAGAGGAAGAAAATGCCTTTTAACATTTGTGATGTTTCAGTGCTACTGTGGTGGCTTAACCCTAGGAGGCAGTTAAGCCCCACACAGCAGCTTGCTCACTTTCTCTGAGTGGGATGGGGTAGAGAGTCAGAAGGATACAAGTGAGAAAACTCAAGGACTGAGATAAAGGCATTCTAAAAATGAAAAGAAAAAGTTGTTTTACAGAACAAAAGTTGCTTTACGAGTTACTTGTAAAGCAAAAGCTGCTCGCACAAGCAAAGCAAACCCAGGAATTCATTCACCACTTCCCATGGGCAGGCAGGTGTTCAGCCAGGAAAGCAGGGCTCCATCATGTGTAATGGTTACTTGGGAAGACAAATGCCATCGCTCTGAACATCCCCTCTTTCTTCTTCCCCATGGATTTTATTGCTGGACATATCCCTCTGGTCAGCTGTCCCAGCTGTGTCCCCTCCAAACCTCTTGTGCAGCCCCAGCCTGCTCACTATATAAGCTACTATGAAGAAAATTAACTCTATCCCAATCAAAACCAGCACAGTAACAGTATTGCTTTTGGTCACAGTCATTTATATTTTAAATCTCTGTGTATCTAATATGAATACAAGAGAAACTGTTACGTGCTTTCCATTTACTGGTCTTTTTTTGAGTATCCAGAAGTCCACTGGGTTACCAGCTAACCAACACAAGCCATTCCCTTGAAAGAAAAGGTTAGGAAAATTTAGAGCAAAATCCACGAAATTATCCAAAATCTTTAACTTTTCAATGAAATAGTAACAATAGCAAATTAAATAAAAAGCTTTGAGTGGAACTCTGAATGTCAGCTGCAGAAAGAGCCTTAATTTGGCAGGAACTGGTGATGGGCATGCCTGTCTGAGAGTCTGTACCACAGCAAACACCAGGAGTTCTGTTAGGCTGATCCTCACAGAATTTATTAATATAAAAAAACCCCAAACAGATAAATCCTAGTTACCAGCATTATGGAATGACTTTGAACAATAGTAATCAAATCCAGCTTTTTACTGTAGATTTATGTTTTGAAAAGAACCTGACATATGGGAAGTATTACTTTAGCCAATGTTGAGACAAGTGCTAGAATTTCTGTGTAAAACAGTTACAGGATGGTTTTTTCAACTTGGAGTTTTTTAATGAAATGGTCATATTTCTTTTTGAGATTTAAAGTTTTTATAGATTTTTTTTTCCTACACATGCAATCTACAGAAAATATATGGAAAATGAACATTTCATAAGGCTTCAATTGTGTGGGATGTCATACAAGTGAAGGCACACTATAGAGGTACTGAGCCATAAGGACTACATTGTTATTGACCTTATTCAAGTTTGAATGGAAGGAGGTGAAGCAGCAAGAGAGTTAAGTGCAGTTTTACTTTCCCCAGTCAGGAGAGTTAAGTCTTGGGACGATGACTTCCAGAGCATCTCACAGAACAGACTGGGCACCAAGCAATGAGAGGACCGTATTCCACAGATAGTGTGTAATAAGGCAGAAGCTACAAGAACAAATATGGGCTTGTGAAGGGACACGAGTGGCTTCCAGAGCACAGAATAAGGCCGCTCTCCTGTACAAGTGAGACTTCGCCACTTCTTACTGATGATCCAAAGCTGAAAGGAAGCTAGTCAGGCAGGTATCTTAGGTCAGTGTGTGCAAAATGCAGATCTTTAAGGAAAACACTGATGGCGGGGATAGAGGTCAGTACAAGATGCATCCCTGTAAGCTGTATTTAGATGCCTTTAGCCACTTGGGAGTCTCACTGAGCGATCTTCTATGGAACCTATATTATTCATTCAAGTAACTGAGCAGGAGCTGTCCTTTGCCCTTACAGAAAAGTTGAGAGGCATCCCCCACTTTATATCGATTAAAGCTTTGATTCAGCATTTGAGAGACTTGGTTTCCTTTCTTTGGTATTGGTTGTCTGTGCTGGAGGACAGGCAATGCTTATCTACCTGTGAGGAGTCTCCAGTAAGAAGCTGTATGGACATAAGTAGTCTTCATTTCTCTTGCTGAAGGTGGGTCACTATCCAGTAAAGAATACAGCTGAACCTGCCTGCATCTTATATATTATTATAGAATCGTAGGAATAGCAGGTTGGAAAGAACCTCGAGATCATCTGATCCAACCTCTCTAGACAAGCATCACCTAGACTAGATGTCCCAGCACACTGTGCTAAGGAATGAAGCCAGAATCCATCCAAATGCAGGAGAATACTGTACCTACAGAATAATACACTCTCTTGAACTGTCCACTGATGATCCTGGATCATCTGCATCTAGGGTGAGTGCATTAGCCTTTTCATGTGTTAAAGAAATGTCTTATTAATTTGGTGGTTTTAAGTTTGGGTAATCATATTTAAGCAGCTGCTTAACGTCTGGGGTTTTTTGGCCTTTAAAAGTATCAGGATCTTCGAGTCCTTTAGTGAAACAATAAACACACATTACCTAATAAATTAAACTTCAGTGTCCTTTCATACCTTAAAACAAACAAACAGACCACAAAACCACCACCACAACAAAAACCACAGCAACATTAAAAGCTCATAAATTGAAACCCATAATATTAGGATACTAGTGAATTACCTCTTACACTGAGAAGTTTCTTTTTACAGCGTAATATTTACTCCACAGGAGGTTTGCATACATGGAAACACAGGATCAGATCTGTAACTTGATGAATACGTGAAAGTGTAAGATAGCAAATTTATGTACAGAAATGGTGTCTCTGTGTAGAACTAGACCTGTAGTGTTGCATCTAGTGAGTAGAGATATTATCGGAACATCTTTAGAAGGCTGAGATGCAGGACAAGAGATTTCTTTGCATATTCTATTGCTATTAATAGCCATTACCCCTGTACAATAAATCTCATTTTTGTGGAATAAAAGGTAGATGTATAAACAAATATGTATATATACTGAAAAGTGTTGTCTTAATGCTGAGGACAATGAGAAATGAAAGAGTGAGATCATTCTGTGCTATGAGATGATTCTGCAGTGTGGTAGCCTCATTTCCTGAAGCGAAGACTTCTTGGGACACCACCTTTGGTTGCAGTTCTTAGTCTGGAGTGCTGTCCCCAGGAGAACTAGAAGGCTTCTCTCTGCCTGAATTCCCCCCAGAGCCTAGGTGGTGCTTCCTCCATAGGGGAAAGCCATTGAGGAAGGAGGGATATATGATGTTTTCCAGCACCTCATAAGGGGATGTTAAGTAACTCTGTGCTGCACTTCACTTACCTACTGTCGAAGAATAAAAAGGAAGAATCTCCAGAGTTTAGGGGTCTTCTATGTCTACACTTTATGATTGAAATTCCTGGGGGAAAAAATCTCAAAGCTATAAGGGACAATAGGATGAATTATCAAGATAGATAGTATCAGTAATTTAGTTTTTCCATACATGTTATCTTGCTTGCTTTGATAATTAAATCCTCTGAATTCTGAGCTGAGTTTTCTGAAAGGCTTTTATAAGCATATGATTTGCAGAATTTTGAGTTTTCTGGCCTTTGTTATTCATAGATAAAAGTTTTCAGTAATTTTTGTTATTTACCTATCTTACAGTAGTTTCTACAATTATGAAACATAAATTGTAAAACAACATGAATCATATTTTAAAATGATAAATTGAAAGCTTTTGCTGAGAACACACGATATAATTTAGAAGCAAGCATTCTATTTACTGGGATTGTATAACAGATGTGTAAAAGGCAAGTTGTGGCCAAATCTGTACTCTTACATTTTTTCAAATATAATTATAGTTGTATAAGAGAAACATGCTACCCATTGTATTGCGCGATAAATTAAATTTATTGCTTTATTCTGCAAAGATTTGTTTTTAAACACACAGGCAGTTTCAATTAAACCTTTAAGATTACACATATAATGTTCAAGGGCTCATAAGAATCCCTGTGGTACTGAGGACAAGTGAGTCAGCTGAGATGCTGTTTAGCAAAGTGTAGTTACTGTTGTTCTGAAAAAATTCACACCCTCAGAGGTAAATTTATTAGAGCCACTTGTTCTGTATTTTGACAAATATTCTCCAGCTATTTTCTCAGGCAAATATTTGCTGAGTTTTTTACTGAAAGCTGTAGGCACTGAGCTTCATTTCCTGAAAATGGAAGATACAAGTATTTAAAAATGCTTGGTTAAGTTAGCACGTAATGCTAGGGACCAAGATGAAAATGTTACATAAAAGGAAGAGAAATCTCTTCATTGCTTTTGAAGAAAGTCTATGTTTATATCCTTTTTACACATCCACTTACATATTAAATTTTTATTTTAATATTCATTCTCTCCCTGATTGTGTAGGAATAAAGTGTAAAAGTATGGAGGAAATCTAGAACAAATAAGGCATGTTTTCTTTGCAGACAGAAAAGCAATTGTCTCCACTGATCAAAACTTTTTTGATAGGATGATGTTCCTTGCTTGACTGAACTTTCCCTAGGACCTGCAGCTCTGCACTGCAGGTGAATAAGAGAGTCCTGATTTAAAGAATTAAAATCAACCCTCACAAAAGTCTCACAGCAGTCCAGCAATTTAGCAGAGCAATGGCCCTTTTGCCAGAAGAGACCCATCTGTCAGACATGCTCTAGTCATGGCTAGTGCACACTGCTGGGGTGGGTTTCGCACCCACTGCAGCCCAGTGGTTTTAGGTTGAGGGGAGGGAGGTTCTAGAACCTGTTGTGTGTATGTATCAACTTTCTGAAGGAAACAGAATACTGGGGTGGAAGGGGAAAACCATGCCCCAATATCTGTTGTATGCAAGACCATGGACTGCACCTGAACCTATAGTGTCTATGCCTCTTCTCTTTGTATCTTTGGATACAGCAAGATATCCAAAGCTTATGGAAGGGAGGTGCCAGAGCAAACACGACTTTGTAGCCTAATAGCCAGAAACATGCACAGCCATGATTATGTATTTTCCTCTCTTTAATGCTTATGATAAGCATCGTGTTTACATGAAAATAGCGATACATGTACTGGAAAGAAGGCTGCTAGAGCATGTTCTTGTGAGATCATAGTATCAGGCTGTCTTCTGCATGGGTATGGATGGCTGAGTTCAGGTATTTGTCAATAACAATCTCAAAGAATTAATAATAAGCGAGAGATGTTTTGCATCTGATCAGTAACAGTAGACAAGAACTAACACAGAAATTTCAGATACGTATGGTAGATACTGTGTCATAATACAGAAACTTATTCTATAACTATGTAGTCCATTTTGGGCAAGGCCAGGGCTGCTTCTGCTTTTCTCATTAGTTTGAGATTTTTCATAAAGTAATGAAATGCACTTCTCTTTTCAGTGTTCTGTTTCCTGTGGAAAAGGTTTGAAGTTTCGTGATGTGCATTGTTTTAATAGCTTCCAAGCTAAAATAGAAGAAGAAAACTGCAGGCATTTGAAAAAACCACGGACATACAAAATATGTAGAGCTGGAAGATGTCCTGCTTGGAAGGCCAGCAGATGGAAAGAAGTATGTAAACTTTGCTGTAATTGCATTTTCTGTGAGAATACAAGACCAGATCATATTCATGACACAGTGCCTCAATGGAAATAATTGTCAGGATAGTTTGGGGGTTTTATGCACATCACGATTAAATACACAAATTAGCAAATGATCCATTATATTTTGGTTTTCTTTCTTTTAAAAGTAAATGAAACTAAATATATATGAAAACTGAAAGTATTTGGTAATCTGGACCTTGGACTGGGTAGGTACTTAGGACTTTCCTCAATTCACCTCATAAATTCAAACAGTAAATTTTTAAAGTTTACTTCTTACTTTCAGTGGTGAGTTCAGTAGTATCATTGTAGTTGCTATCCTAGCCTGAATATTAAGGTAAAGCCAGGTGTGTGGGAGAAGGACAAGAAAAAGGCTTGTGGGCACAAATCCTGCCCTTTTCCCAGGTTTGGTCTTGTAAAACATCTCTCGCCTCATTGTGAAATTGTGTGTAACTGAGCGCATGGCAATATTTTGCATTTCACTCACTCTTTCAGAATAGAATTCCCCACATTGGTAAAGACACTACCACTCTCCACAATTTGAGCACTCTTGTTAGGGCAGTATGTATTTTATGATGAGGCTTGAGTCTTTAGGTAGGCTTTAGGACCTAATCATGCTTCTCCCTGGGGTAAAAGGGGGCTGTCTATCTCAGCAAGCCTTGGTGTTGTAGTGCCCAGAAAGGAGGAAGAGAGGCATGTGGCAGGAAGGATCTGAGCCTTTTTAAGCTCCTCAGGATTCGAAATCTTTAGTAATACCTACAAAAGAAAGAGAAGTATCCTCAAAATACTGCACAATTTTTCTAACCTGAAATACAGAGATTTTTCATTTTAATATTTGCATTTTAAAACAATGGACAAGGCTGTCAGCCTCTAATACAGAAATGGTTTAAACTTTTGTTTTGAGTATCTCCATAGTGGTTGTTCCTACTGTGAATTAAGATAACTAGCTTGGATGCATTTATTTTCCATATTTCTTAAAAATGTTTATTTTAATTGTAGTTCTACATTTGCAACAGAAATTTCTTCAGGCACAATGAAACACTAGCGTGGTAGGGGCTGGGAAGTAGATTTTAAACAACAACCTCATCACTTGTAATAATGGCAATCACACCACCTTCTGGGAACTGTCTCATTTCACACTGACATAACTAATTTTGACCAATTTTAGTGCTCAGTATCCTGTGGAGTGGGAATTCAGCAAAGGGACATCTACTGTCAGCTGAAGGGCCTGGGTCCAGTGAGTGAAGCAATGTGTAATCATGACAGTCGTCCCGCTAGCAGGAGGCATTGCTGGCTGCCTGCCTGCATGCAGTACCAGTGGTTGGCAGATGAATGGCAAGAGGTAAGTAAGGCTTTCAACTTGTGTGAAGTAACTGAGTGATGTCTTAAGTTTTCTTTTTTATTCCCCCTCACCTCCCTTTTGGATATGAATTAACTTTTGAATATAAAGTTCATTACGTAGTGCATAAGATGACTAATAGAATCTAATAATGAAATGTCATTTAAAAAAATAATCACTTTTTAAGAATAGAAATACAAATGAAATGTCAGCTGGAAGTAAAAACCTGGGAGGTAAAACCTTTGGTCAACAGTGTTTCAGTGTTTTCATGAAGATTAGTATGGAAGATTACCAGAAAAGATAAGAAGCAAAATAAAACTCTGCATTCTCCTACCAAGTATGTCATCAGAGGTGATGACTATTTTCTACATGCTAAAAATCTAGTAACTTTTTTATCTGTGTATCCAAACATACACATATACAAAGACCAAAAATTATTTATAATATGTGAAAGGATGTGCAGAAGAGCCTGACTCTTACTGCAACATGAAACAATCCCCCAGCTGGTGCAGTTGTGCGATCCTAATAATCTGGACCATTAGATTTCTCTCCTGAAGCTTTGACTATGAAGACTCAAAAGTCTCAGGGACATAATCTGTAGAAATGATCACTGTTGAATAATTAATATATGAATAATTTGTCAGTGCTCTGCAAAACTGTATTAATGCAGTTTGGACTTACATATTCCTCTGTTAAGCTATATCAAGGGAAAGCTGATAATATGTGTTTCTTCCAAATGTTCTCCTATGAAGCTATAAAAATCAGGAATTAGCAGAAGTGGCTCAGAATGTCCTTTTAGCACAAATACGCACTTTCAGAGAATGAGGGTGGATTTTCCTTTCCTATGCAACAGTTGAATATTCCAGCTGGGTATTTGGAGTTCTCCACTACAAATGCATTGTGTTTCACTACATCTTCATAACTTCTTCCACATGGATATTGCCATTTGCTTGAAATTCCTGTGTTTGGTTCCCTTCTTTCACTAGATTCATATGTAGCCCTTTACATCTAGTATTAATACTAAGTTCAAGTGTTTATCCATCTGCTCTCCACTCCCAGTGCAGCACGTCCTCCATCAGACTTGCAATATTTTGCCCAGCTGTCTCAGCTCTGAGTGCTTGTGTGTCATTTCCTCGCCTCACCAGTCACAGCATAGCAGAAAACATTCCAGATCTGGCATTTCTCCAGCTTGCAGCTGGGAGGCTGGCTGATGGCGGCAGCCAGCATTCTCCTACCTAATAAAGAGAAGAATGTCTACAAGACTAATATATAAAGCATAGCTGGACTTGGTGATCCTTAAGGGTCCCTTCCAACTTGATATATTTTCCGATCTATAATGAAAAGGATTCTCTGCCTGTCCCCATTACCTCATGACTGGGTTATTCCTTATGTGCCTAATATTCTGAGCTTCTCTATGTCATTGAAAGATCGGGGGGTTCTGTAAGTTACACCAGCCAACTGTATCCACACTCCATTCCTTGGTACAAGTCCACACATTTTCATTCTCTGAGTGACTGGGTTTCTTAAAGGCTTAATGTTTGTATGGCTACCCTTGCTGGGCCACAGTCTCTTGTGGATCCGCTGAACGGATCAGACTCTCACTGATTTACTTTCACTGCTCTCTCTGATTTCCTGCTGTTCTCTTTGTCACCTCACCTTTTCAAGAAAGAATGCAATCACTCAGCAAGACCTGGGCATTATAAACACTTAATAACATGAGTCAGTGCTTAAATTTCTCCTTGAGATCTTAGGACTTTACTTCTACCTAATGCAAGAGAATTTTCATCAGGTTTTGGTCCAGGGGACGTGAATGGGCTGTGGGAATGGGCCCACAGGAACTTCATGAGATGCTACTCCTGGGAAGGAAGTACTGCTGCAGCAGCCCAGGCCAGGGATGAATGAACCGCCCTGGGATCCTGGTGGGCAGTAGAAGTGTAGGCCAGCTGTGTGTCCTGGCAGCAAGGTCAGCCAGCAGCCTCCTGGGCTGTACAAACACAGCCAGTAGATAAAGAGATCATCATCGTCTGCTTCTCAGCACTTGTTAGACCATGTCTAGCTTCTACATCCAAGTTTGGTTCCCCAGTGCAAGAAAGATTGACAAACTAGAGCGTATTCAGCAAAGGAACTCCAAATGGTTGAGGAATGAAGCACTTGCCCTGTGAGGAGAGGCTGAAGAAACTGGGTTTGTTCAGCCTAGAGAAGAGACAGCTTTGGGTAGATCTAGCAGCAGCCTTCCAGTATCAGCAAGGAAGTTACCAAGAAGATGGAGCCAGCCTCTCCACTGTGTATGATGGGAAGGCAAGAGGCAACAGGAGTAAGATGAAGCTGAAGAAGCCAAAGAGGTTCAAACCAAATATTCTGAAAAACATTTTCTCCATGAAGACAATTCAGGCAGTAAAACGGGCTGCCCAGGGAATTTCAGTCTCCATCCTCTGAGGTTTTCAAGGTCCAACAACTCAATAAAGTTAGAGGTTTCCTCTGGCAGACCTGTTTTACTGTACAACACCTGCATTTTGTACTTCAAGTTGCTTCTTTGAGTCAATAATACAATTTGAACAATAGATTTGATCTATGTGTCAGACCCTGATGAGTCTTCTAATTGTTGTGGGTCCAAATTACTATTAAGTTAGGTTCAGGTCTGGCTACAGTAGGTGTTATTACTGGTTATTGCCTCTGCTGAGACTAGAGTTTGTGTGTTTAAGCCTTCCTTTCTTATCACAGCAGGTTCAAACAGGTTGGTTGAGGCACCCGTAGCTGGGTTGGTATGTATGCTGGTGATATGTATTACTTAGTCTCTACCTTTACTTTTCTGGCAGCAAGGTTCTCATTCTGCCCTGGCAGAACTGTGATGACTCTCCAACCCACCAGCTTGCCACGGGGAGAGGTCTGAGGACACTCAGGGCAAAGGCATAGGCTCAATAGGTAGTGCTGCCCAAAGCTGCCATTGGCGTCATTAATCGGCACTTTCATTTTCTTTTCTCTTATCAATGTAATATCATGTATGTGCTTCCAGGGATTCTTTTTGTTTTATTTTCAAGACCAACTTATTCCTTTTATAGTTCACTGAAATTCTTTTTTGGCTTTTCCCTTTTCATACTAAGGAGCTGGCCTGACAATTTCATTTTCTCGTCTGTCTCATCCAACAGTTACAGTGTTGTGTCATTATACACAATTGTTTTTTCAGTTTATTGGAGGTATGTAAACTTTGAAAACAAAGTAAAGGATTTTGATTCGGTGAGTAATTCAGTCTGTCTCTGATAGCAGATGTCATAAAAGGTGTTGCTGTCTTGGTTTTACTGGTGAGTGTCAATGAGCAAAAAACTTTGTTCTGTAAATGGCTAGTTTAGGTACAAAAACTGTGACTGTTTTTTCTCACTCGCAGTGCTTGGCATCATACAGAAGAAAGGAAATATACCGCAAGGTGAAGTGTGTGGATGAAAACCAGCTCCAAGTGGATGAAAGCTTATGTGATCCTGCCACAAAGCCTCCATCAACCAAAAACTGCAGGATAGCTCCCTCTAAATATGTTGTGTTTACAGGAGAACTGTCCCAGGTAAACTAATTATACTGCTTGCACATTTTGTATGTAACTTTATGTTTAAGAATGATATGTTGCTGTAAAATGTGTATTATGTGTGCAGAGCAAAACCAAAGAAGTGTATTTTCATCTGAACGTGGGTGTGTAAACTTTCTCTACACTGAACCTTCCAATCAGCGGTGATTTATTGTAGTGACTGTTACCAGTCTTCTGGTAGCACCTCCCTAGGACCTATGAACACCAGCTAGAGGACAGCTACCGCTACCACAGGATTCCTTTGCTGGTTCCTAGGAAACTCTCTTGCAAGCTGATCTCACTGATGTAAACAAAAATATTTTCCTTGATTTCAGTGAACTGATGGATTGGTGCTTTATTTCCCTTACACATCTGTACTACCTATGTGTGCATGTCTCTGTGTGTACTGCAGCTGAGAGGGAACTGCTCTGGAACCTCTTGGGACTTTCCATCTCCTTGCCTGCATCACTACTGTAGACCTTTACTTCTGCACACTGATGTACCAGCCCCGAGATGGCACCCATCAATCAGATTGGATGGTTTAGCCAAAGCGAGTATCAGAGCTGACTTATCTGTAATCACAATGCTGCAGAAAGGTTCAGTTTCCATAGCAATAATACCCGTGCATTTATTTTAGTGCTCAGCCAGCTGTGGATTTGGTTACCAGCAGAGGATCACGTACTGTGTTGGAATCCATTCTGTTAAAAATCAGCATGTCCATGGCCTTCGAAGTGTAACATACCAAGAATGCCCAGTAGAACCATCCCCATATGTTTATAAATGTAATATCAAAGGATGTTCACAAGCAGCTACCTGGAGAGTGGGGAAGTGGACCAAAGTGAGTACAGATGTGCAAGCTCATTTTTGATAGTTGCCTTAAACATAAATGAATGGCAAGACTTATTTGCTGACATAATTACGTTAATTATTTACAACCTTCTAAACTAACCCTTCATGTCTATCCCTGTCTAGTGCTCAGTGTCTTGCGGAGTGGGGGTAAAGGATAGAACCGTAGAATGTATGACTGAAAATGGCTTATCCAGTGACTTGTGCCTGCCACATTTAAAACCAGATGCCAGAAAGATCTGCCATGAGGAAGAATGTGAGTGACAGATGTAATTTTCAGCTGATGTTAATGTTTTTCCAGGTTACTTACATAAAAGCTATAAATACGTTTGGAGCACAATTATGCAAAATGAAGTCCTAAACCTAAGTTCTATCCATGAAATATTAATATGATTTAATAATTCATTTTGAAGGTGAAATTCTTACGACCTGCAAAGATATCCAGATTAAAAAAGGGATTAGAAAGGATGGTGAATACCTACTTAACATTAAAGGAAGGATGATAAAGGTACTTTTAATATTAATAAGTTTTTATGAGCACATATTTTTATGAAATAATAGTTTTCTAATAAAGGTCTTGCTAAAGGGTTGTATTTCCTCTTCCAGATTTATTGCTCGGGCATGCACTTAGAGAGTCCCAAAGAATATTTGACATTGGTAAAAGGTGAAGCAGACAACTTTTCTGAAGTATATGGACTCAGGTAAAAAAGTGGTTTTGTAACTTTATGAAGTACATTCATGCCTTCCAAAAAAAGCAAATAAAATAATACTTACCTTTTTTGAGAACGGATGAATAGAACTTTTTTCTGTGATCTTCTGTTTTGAATATCCAGGCATATAAAGACACATGCAGAAATGTGGATACTTCCAGGGTAAAATTGTGTTATTTGCGCTAAATGATTATTAAAAAATTCTATCTTGACTTCAGTGAAATGGCTTCAATCCATATTAGTATTTCAGTTGAGCCAAGATTAATAGCTGAGCTTCTTGTTTGGTAACTGTTTAGTATATTTTTGTGGCATAGAGCAATGCGATTATTTTCCACTATAAAGTTATGTTATGGAACCATGTCAAAAGAAAAACTAAATCTTTTCCATTCTCTAGGCTGCAGAATCCATATGAATGTCCTTTCAATAGAAGCAGAAGGCAAGACTGCGCCTGTCGAAATGATTACCCTGCAGCTGGCTTCACAGTTTTTAGCAAAATAAGATTTGATGTAGCTTCCATGCAAATAAAAAGTAAGCATTTTGGCAGTTTTAGCCAATGTGAGCATTCTACTAAGACTGCATGGTCATGATTACCAAATTACCACTTTGACCCACTTATAGATCCACTTGTGCAGTTTTGGGCAGACTAAATTCTAATTTCCTTTAGGAAGTCAATGGAAATTAAAAAGAAAGAGAAACTGCCGCTACTTCCCTTGTTAGTTTGTCCCAAGTGGTCAAGTGGCACAAATCTTACAAATTCATGTTTTATATGTGAACTAGACTCAGTTTGTAAGGTTTTGTTACCATTATTCTATTTCCTTTTAGTCGCTGGAATATATTTCTTGGGAAAGTCTTCCTGTGCTGTAGTTAGTCCCTTCTCAGTCGTTGGCAGACAGACTAGACAGGGAATCCTGCAGCACTTTCAAGCCGCTGCCTGTAGGTGGCAAGGTGTCTCACAACCAGCTCACTGGGAGCTGTGTCCACAGGCACATCTGTTCTCCTGTCCCTCACCTATTTCAGAAAGAAAACTGAGCTTGTTGGACTGATGCTGCATTGACCAAAATGGACTATTTAAAATGTAGTTTCTAAAAAAAGGAATCAAAACACACAAAAAAAGCCCCTCCAAACAGCAAACAAAACCCCCATCCAATACAAACCAAACCAACCCCTCTCCCCCATGTTAATGCCTTTTCACACTGTTTTCACCTGAACTTCTAATGCAGCAGATTCAGCGTTGAGTAATTTTCTGTCTTCTAGCCACAGATTTTCTTTTTGCTCAGACTATACTTGGGAGAGCAGTTCCTTTTGCAACAGCTGGAGACTGCTACAGTGCTGCCAGATGTCCACAGGTACGTATGATTTCTTATCTCCTTGAAATGTGCATGTAAAAGTGTGTGTGTGGTAATAATATGACTGGTTTAGAGCTATAAGGCTCTAAACTCATATCCTATTCTGTCTAGCCTGTGTACGACATGAATAGGTATTTTTTTCCTTACTCTCTTCTCTCCTGTTGCACCATCTCTCCACTCTTTACTAGGTATGCCCAGGTGTACAATAATAGACATAGCACATACATTAAATATATTTCCTAGCATTAATGTTATGTAATGGGGTAGATAATGTACAATTATACATAATATTAATGTACAATCGTACATAATAGTAATATGTGTGAGGGTGGAGTTTCCCTCTAGGCTTCATGTATGTATATCCAGCTTTCTATGTATTTCCTGTATTGCTCTCCTTCCCTCTGGATGTGATGTATTCTTTGTTTTCCCTAACCCCTTCTCAATCTTTGTTCCCCACCAGTGAGGAAGGAAGAGGAGAAAAATTCCTTTTCTATAATCCTGCAGAATTTTTCTTGTCTTTTTTCTGTGTCTCTCCTGATGCTTCATATCTTTGAAGACTACCTATTTATTTACCTATTCATATCTTTGAAGACTACCTATAATCCTGCATAGCAGCATAATTTAAAATGCATACATCCATAAGCGTCTCTACATTAGTGTTTTAGTTTGGATTGGATGGTGCTTTATAAATTAACCTCTGTAGTGTCCCATTTTACTGTTTGTGGGTTCACGTCATGGAGCAGTCTTGAAAAACATGAACGAGATGTCTTTTGGATGAAACTAAGTCAAACAACAAGCTCCAGAAGAAGGATCTTAAGGCACACTAACTGCTAATGAGGACTCAATCTACAGGTCTAGATGAGAGTTAGTCCAAAATAAAACCCCAGTCTGTGTACAGACATCGGGCTCTCTGACCCAACATTTTCTCTCTACAGACTTGCCCATACTGCAGTGTCCTTGCTAATACACAGCCCTAGTCTGAACTAGTCAACCCAGGATGCCTTTGCAGTCCATTAGCATACATGGGAGTCCCTAGAAAACAGTTTGACTAGTCTTACCCTATTAGATACTTTAGGATGAGGTCAGCTGTCCTCTGGAAGTGCGTATTTCTTTTTCTGCAACTCCCTTTAAAAGGGAGATAAGATCGACTAGCTCAGACTTGCATTGAGGTGAATCCTAGTTGTCCATCTGTCCTAGGTGCCTAAAGTTAAGACAGGCTAAATGGGTGGATGCATTCAAGGGCAGCTAGAGACTATTTATGTACAATTTAGGTACAAATGAAGTGCCTAAGATAGGCAGACCCCTGGCAGAAAAGCAGTTGAGTTCATTACAGTATGGCATACCTTCAACCTACAGACTCTTTGGGCTTAGTACAATACAAATCTACTTGCAATCTGTAATTTCTGTTGGGAAGTCATTTTATTTATATGGCTTTGCACTTACGTATTTCCATCTGTAAGATCTACACTGAAACTAACACTTCTGATGCAGTAAAAAGGCCTCCATTCCTGCACTGTCAGTCTTTGTAATCTGTTCCTGGCCTTGAGTATGCTGCATGACACGTCAGAGAGCTGTTAAGCTGTCATTATAATTCTACATAGCACTTCTCATTTATTTTTGCCAAATGATATCACTGTGAGTGGAGTTACTTCGGTCCTGTTAATTGTGGAAAGCATTCCACACCATTTATATGAATCTCCTCCAGATGCTTTATTCATTAAATGGAAATCTTCCCCTTTTTTGGCACTTGAAGAATATACCCTATCCATATATTAGCTGATCTTGACTATGTATGTGCTATAAACACAGCAATTTTACACAGAAGTGCTCTCTAAACAAATCTGCCATACTAAATGCTATAATACTGACTTTTTTTTAATGAAGGATTTCCAGTGAATCACAAGAATAAATGCTGAATGCTGTACTTTTATACATGCAGACATACATATACCCACATACACATTTATATATAAACATAAACATAAATATAAATATATCTGACTATGACAATCTTAAGCAATAAAATACAGAAGCTAGCATAAGTAACAGAAATGTTATCTTTGCTAAAGCTTTGATGTCATGATCTGGCAATTTTAATTAAGTTTGAATACAGAAATTCAGGCCTCCAGTGAATTGTATGGAAGTGTGCAGGAGTTTTCTGACTGTAATGCTGCCTAAGCTGACCATTCGGCTCTTTGTGGAGGCAGTACTCCTTTCCAACACATTGCACTGGTGCAAATGCAGTTTCATCATTTTCTGTATCCCAGTTGATTTACCAAGGCATTGCAACTTGTTGCTTTTAATATATTTCTTATTCTCATATGAACTGACTTTGTTTTAAAGCTAATCTTCAAAGAGTGTGTTTTTGCATAGGCAAGTACTTTAGAATCAATAAACTGTTATGAGTGGCTTGTATTGCAAAACATTTCATTTAGCAATGAATTTATTTGTTTTAACCTCCACATATGTTCATGTTCAATTATGGTATTTGTTATACTTAAAAAGAAATGGATGATGACGATGTTTGGACAGAGTGCTTACAAAAATTAGAGAATTGGATGGCTAAGGAATGCTTGTCTGTAATTTCCAAATAGCAATAGGTCCTGACCATCTTATGTCCAAAAAGTTCAGGCACTTTAAAGAAAGTATTTAATTCTTGCATGTTGCAAGTTTGTACATTTTGTAAATTAAAATTTAATATGTAGAAATGAGGCTAAAATAATTAGAATTGCCTGATGTTATTTCTGTATTCAGACTCTGCAGACAGATGCTCCAGATCAGCTGATGCACAAGTGCCACTTACTGCAGAATGACTTGTTTGTGTGTGTCTGTCCTGGGTATAGTGCAGCGTCACTAACCCAGATTAAGTACACTCCTGTGAGTACTTAATGTCTACCTAGATACACCCTAAGTGATAAGTGCAAATATGCCAATGTAAAGTGTTTTAGTGTTTTGAGCTCTGTTTGTCAGTTCTGTATGTTACCTTCTGCCTTTTTTTCTTTTCTTTTGTTAGGGACAGTTCAGCATTAACTTGGCTGGTACGGGTCTGAGATTATCCAGTACAGTTAGGTGGATTGCTCAGGGCAGCTATGCAACTGCTGATATACACAAATCCCATGTAAGTCAATGTCGGTTTCCTTTACCTGCTCTTATGGCTTGAACATTATGCCTCCAGAGGTGCAAGTGATGAGTCTCTAGTGAAAGCTAGCTGTGAATCAAAAGTAGTGCCCGAGGTCTCTGACCCATCTAAGTCTTCTTCCAGATGTAATGCAAAAACTGTTTAATCATATTGCCCAGAATCTAGTCCAGATCAGCACTGTCTGCCTACCCTTCTCTTACTGATTTTAAGAGCCTATTGATATACTAATCAGGTTTATTAAAAGTTTTGAAGATAGCTAATAGTACATAAAAAATCCCCAACCAACCAAAACCCAAACCCACACTCCCCAAAAAAAGCATTTAATTAAAGATACCCTGTTACAGAGTATCTTTATAGATTACCTCTAACTTGATTTGTGTGGATAACCAAAAACCAGTTGTTCAAGAATGGCAAGCATGCACAGTTTAAGACAACACTGGATGGTAAGCTGGGAAAGAAGGTGTATGGCAGTGCTGTTAAAGGATCTCTGTGTCCATTTGGCTAATTTGATGCTGTCTCTTGATTTACTATTTGTAGGTAGAATTTGTCAAAAGGTGTACTGTGTGCAAACCTCAAGGAGCTTTTTGCACAACTGTGACTTCAGTTGCATTTGTTGATTGTTCTCTCTGTCTAATTGCCAGGATGGTACTAAAATATATGGAAGATGCGGAGGATTTTGTGGAAAATGTATTCCTCACACAATCATTGGTCTCCGGCTTCAAATACAGTAAGAAGTCTGATGTCGTGAGAGCATCAAAACAGGAACATCGGTCATTTAGGTGCAAATTTTAGGTGCTGTGTATACATTTGTTTTAATTCTTTCATCTCTGTAATGCTCATTACTGTAATGCTCACTACCAAGGATTCCTGTTTTCTTCAGTATTTATTCAGGGATATATTACCTGTTTGTGGGCTAGCAAGTGCATAAATCACAATCACAAACTTTCAGGTTTTAATAGAGAGGCATTCATTCAATGTACAGTATATATTAGCGAGTAATTGCACTGAAGTTACTACCATGAGAAACATTCTAAATTGTACCATAATCTTAGTATTTCACCTGCAACTAATCAGTGCAATTCTTTTTAAAGTATGCAGTAAAATTTATACTCTACTGGTTTTCTTGATCAACTGTACTAAAATACAGAAAGGAAAGAGTTATTGCTACGTAGAGAAGACAGGTAATAATTTCAAATACTTCCAATTTTGTGAAACCTTTTAGGAATAATCTGTCAACAATTTACAGCAGGAAACCCTATAACCAACATACTTGAGATAGTTTCTATAGATCTATGTGTTCCTCTGTCAGTAAAAACATATTTTTTCCCCATCCCTTTCATTATATTCTTTGTGGAGCTCAAATACTAGCAGTAATCCCAAGAAGTGTGGTTTAACCTCTGTAGTCTCTATAGCACGTTAAACATCTAGACTTAATTTTGTTGTGGTTACAGGAAAAGAAAATAAGGAAACAATTGCTTGGAAATCTGATTTTAAATCCTTGCCTCTCGTCCAAGTATACTGTAATGCAGTGTATTCTGTTTACTGTAGGATCTTGTATGTGATTGTATGAATATGTATTTACTTAAACACTTTCCATCTCCACCTTACTCCTTTATACTGGCCAATGGCATATTAGTAACGGCTGTAGCGTGTGTCCCTCATATTCCAATTCAACATGATTTGCAGTAACCTTAGTGAAAACCCTGGGCAGAGGCAGCATCAAGCCCCACAGTATTTTTGGTGTCCATCTTTGGCTCAGTTTAATTTTTCAATATTTGTAAATACAATTCTAACTTCTGCTACTTAAAATCAGTTCTTCCAGAAAAGTAAGCATATGAAGCATTTCAAGGTTTAAAAAATAATCTAGCTCTTCGATTTGTTGTTTTGTATTACTGTACAGTTCAGAACTGTAGAAATACATGCATATAAAGATAATACATTTCAGGGCCAACTCTCAGGTATTCAGAATAAAATTTTCTACATGCATAATACGATACATTATGTACCAGATAACTGTACATGCTTTTTCTGGCAATATGCATTCTGTAAACCAAATATTTGTTTTGAGTGCCAGTACCATTGGTAGGTAAAATGGCAGCTATATCATATTTTTACCCAGAAAGAGCTAGCCATGAATTAGCAGTATGTATTAATTACAAACAATACTGTACCACAGAAGTGTAAGCAGCTACTTTTTAGATAACACATGTAGGTAATTATTTTGTGATCTCTGCATCAGAAATGTATTTTTGCACTATGTGCTTTGTATTAGTTGTAAACATTAATAAGAATATAAAACATTATTTTCCCAGAAATGTTTACATTTATAATTAAAATCTTGTAATTTATAAAATATTTATATAATAAATGTGCTTGTGTGAATGGTACCAGAGTGCTTTTGCCATTTTTTGGTATCAAATGCTTAGTACTGAATGTTACAAAAACATTTCAACTTGTTTATGCACAGAATAACTACATTCTTAATACATCCTTACAGTAATATGCATGGACTTATACTGGAATAACTGCCACACAAGCAGGTTCTAGTCACAGGAATATTTTCAATGGTAGCAAATCCTACTTCAGAGGTACAAACTCCATGTCTGTGTGCGCTTTCTAGTCGACCCCCCATATTCACTTATACCTTTCCTGGGGGTTGCCCTGTACATTGTTCACTGAAATAATGTACAAATCTGAACTAGTCTTCCTTGTGCTAAACTGACATCAATTCCTTTATAGTATGGTCCCCCAACAACTGCTTTGGCAGAAGGGGAACTGCAGTCCACCTCTATCCCCATGTTCTCTTCAGCCCTGAAATTCCAGTTAAGAGCTAGGAAAAGCTTAGCTCTGCTGCCACAAAATCACTGAAAATCCACTGAAAAGACACTCTGAAAAGTGACTTTTAACCCAATATTGAACACAGATTGTTTTCTTTGGGTAGTGGTAGTGATTTTTGAGTAAAAATCTTTTTTCCATAATTATAGCAAACCCCGTGGCCCACCACCAACTTCTGCATAAAGCAGCACTCTGTTGCATTGTAGTTTTTTGAATCTTTTCTTTCTCTTATTGTTGCTTTGCAGTTTCAGCCCTAATGTAGGGAGAAAGTACTTGTGTGTTCCAGCATTTTATGAATTTCTTGTGGGAGATTTTGATTTTGTTGAGAAAAAGGGCATAGCCAGTCACCCCATTTCATCTTACTAACTTTTCATCCCAAGGGCAATGTAAGGAAAACATGAGCCTAATGATCAGCTCTGAAGAATTTGATGATATTTTGATGATGATTTGATGAAGACTTGATGATGCTGACACGGTTCAAGGCCCATGCAATAAAATGAGAATCATGGGTTCTACATGCAGGATGATGTTTCCATCTCCTTTAACCAACATTGCTGTGGATTTCCATCCCACTGAGAAGCTGCGATGCTGCCGGAGTACTGGGTGCTCCATGAAAGTGCTGCGAGCTCCACCTCGTGGGTCTGCGTGTGCTGAGCTGCCCATGGCTGGTGGCAATCACACAGTTCTCCAGCTTTGGTAGATGCCTAGGAAATGAAATGCTGAACCATTCTGTCATTATGCACAGAGAAAATAATAATTAATAAATGGTAATAGTTAAAGATGATTGTAACAATATTTGTTAGATGTCTTCTAGGACATCTTCAATCCCGTCAGTGACAGCATCAAATATTAGGTGAAACAACTGCACTTGCTTACTTGTGTGTACATTTAGGGTTTATCTGAATACTGAATGCTGAAGATGGGCTAGATGTGTGAGACCTTGTTGGCCACATTTACCTAACAAAATGTCACTTGATGTGCTATGAAATGGTGTACTGCCATGCAGCAGTACCTGTGACAGATCTTGATGAAGACATCTTGGTATCTTCTACCTGTATTCCCCCAAAGGATATATCTTGGAGGTATCAGAGGAGCTGGAAACCCAGAAGCCATGGCACTGGATCCACTAGCAGGTCTCCATCCTAGCTGAATTCATCCTGGCATGGTGTGTTGTGCCACTCTCCCTGTAGGGAGAAGCAGAATATATTCAGGTGCTTGAGCCATTACATGTGTGTGTTGTACAATCAGGTGATCCCACTATGTTCATGGGAAGAGCTACAACCGTGTGATTTAAGCATGTGTATGGGTCTATGCAGGTTTCTGATGGATGGTCATGTATGTTTCTTATCTAACTGAATGGCTGTAATATCCAAGACACACTCAAAAAGATGAGGGAAAGCTTTCGGATTTTTCTTTCATCCCTGTAACCTGGAATATGTTTAGCATAAGTTCTTAGTTTTGTTGACTATTTGAAATAGAAGTCACATGTATCAAGGAGGGGTTTAGTCTTTGCTGTTTTTTGCAGTTACACTGGGATTCTTGAGAAGTTCAGAATCTGAGCAAAATATTACTATCCTCCAAGTGCTTTCTATGTGTTGCAAGACTTTAAATAAGTTTAGTGAGGAGTGTGAGGGGTTAGTTTTTATTGTTCCATAAAGAAACAAATAGATCTGTGAAAACTGATGTTCTGTGGCTATCAAAACTGAGCTTGAATTAGAAGTGGAACAGAAATATGCTGCAATACTTTAACCTTAACTTAAAAACTAGAGAACAGGAATGCTATGTGCAAGACTACCTTTGAAGCAAGATAACTGAATATTTAAGTAGGGAATGAATATTAAAATGAACATCATATATAAACATTGTGGTTGATATTTCACAGCAATCTATGTTGGTAGTTAATCCATATCGGCATAAATTGAAACACTTCCCAGCTGCACTTTGAAGAAGCCCATCAGAACCTTTTCCAAAAATTAACTTCATGATACAGTAGACTTCCATATTTCTCCTTTGCAGAAACTGAAACATGAAGTACCAAAGGCTGCACTTAAATGTCCTTATACTTATTCATGTTTTGAGCAGTTACATGGTATCTTAATGCAGGTAAAACTATGACTGGAGATTAGCGCGGCAGAATGGGTACAAGTTAACGTCCTCCAGGCTAGAGAGTGACAACCCAAGGGAAGCATTTGCATCCTCTGCACCAGCTCATGGTCCTGCTTTGCTCTCCTGTAATACTTGGCCACGTTTTCCTGAGCCTTTATGATTTTCGGGATGGTCTCATTGAATCTAAGCATTAAAAAAAACTTTGAGGAGGCCTCATGAGCCGCTCTTTTTCTCTCTGGTGTGCTTTGGAAACAGGCTGGCTGGATCATATGAAAAATAAAGTATTGCTTTTAAAACACCATCCTGCTTCACAATACTGGTTTTCCTTCAGGCAGAGAAGGAACTGTGACGACAGCAGGCGAAAATCACTCGTGTTTTATTCAAACAGAAGAGCAAGCTACCTGACTTGGAGCTGAATCTGACATTTAATCTTCTCATCCTCAGAAGGTGGTTTGCTTTTGCACAATTAAGTTTATTTTGCAATACCATAGCTTGAGAGGCTTCTCTGGGCTTTGTTTATCCTGGCTTTAGAGAAGCAATCTGTGCTCTGTTTCTGATAAATTTCTCGTTGTGTTCAGTTATGACAGATATTCCTTTGAATTGACTGTATAAAAATACTGTAGCAGCAGAGCAGAGCAAAGATCTAACTGTATTTATGTCTGTATTCTGCATTTAAACATGAACAGCTGTGCATGTGTTCATCTGTCTCATGTCTGATTCTGTGCTGCCATCCAGAACCTTTTCCTTTGTAATAAACAAATGTTTCCTTCTTTAATCTGTGTGTT
This sequence comes from Nestor notabilis, assembly GCF_000696875.1. Taxonomy (NCBI): domain Eukaryota; kingdom Metazoa; phylum Chordata; class Aves; order Psittaciformes; family Psittacidae; genus Nestor; species Nestor notabilis. The sequence goes on along the minus strand of NW_009921503.1, from coordinate 44,319 downwards.
TTATCTCTGTTCCTGCAATAAAATTTTCTTGTCCACATATGTTTTTCAAATCTTATTTGTATAATTAAGCAAAGCATGCAACAGGGAGAGCCCACACTGTAAATGGTAGAGAACTACTCTCTCTCTGAGTAGATGAAATAAAACAAGCTATTTCTGTCTTGCACATCATTACTATTTCGTTTTGGAAAGCAACCCCCCACATTTATGAATAGTGAAAGACTCTTTTTGAAATCACTGTACAGTCTTATTTTACAGTCTGATTTACAGAAGCAATAAACATTCAAGGAGAGCTCATGAATTTTCTATATGCAAAAGGCTAGAATGATCCATAGCACCAGCATATATTTATGCCTAGTAGCATGAAATCCTTTTTTGCACTTCAGTTGTCTCTGGCGGTCAGTCATTGATCGTGGTAATGACATTCATGATCAGTTCATCATTCCCTGGGAGTTTTTTGATGCTCCTCTGGAAGCTGGAGTAATTAGAAGTGTGGTTGCACAGAATACAAATTGAAATTTGGCTTGTAAAACCAAGGGGCAGAAAGTTTCTTTTAGTGCTTTGTATTTAAAGCGTCCTGCAAAAAAGGCTTGTTGTAGAAACATTTATTTAACACCTCAGTAAAGAAAGCAGCAGCCCTGCTAGTATGTGTGTTCCTGGAAGGTCTGCAACTCATGGCTCAGAAAGCTGCCACCAGTAGCCCCTTTCATCAGGTTTTACAAGGTATTTAACTAAGATTTCTTTTGCCCTTCAATTATTGTTTTCTGTCTAGGGTTTATTACTACTTTTGCCAAGAAAACTAACTGTTCCCAGTTCCTTAACTAAATTTCTGCTTGTAACTTCAGAGAGAGAAGGGGAAAAGAAAAGCAAATTCATAGTTGCTGCCTCAAAGGGAAAACACACAACGTGTGTGTTAACATAAAAGCAGTACTAGGAAGTGCACAGTAAAAAAGGACATTATTTTGCTTCTAGAGTCCCCTCTCCCATGCCAGGATTAGAGATTCATTGCTGCTCTTTCTTATGTGGCTGGGTGTATTTTTGGTATTATGCTGTCAAATATTTACTCTGAGGGATTATTTTGAGACAGATCTATGGAGAATGCAGATAGGCATAAAAAAAGGGAGCTTTTCTTTGGATTGGAAGCACGCCCTCCTGCAATGTGTTTGCCTGGCCAGCTGTCGACAGCATTGCTTCACATGAAATTCAATGTTCAGAACATTTTCAAAGCAGTGAAGGAAGTGAACTCTGCAGCGCTGTTCCCATCAGTAACTTACACCTCTGTTTAAGTAGAGGGACAGGGAGGGCTTTTTCTCTAAAATGGAAACAAGCGTCTGAGTACCTGAAAAGCTTACCTAGCTCATAACCAGACAAAACCCCCACCATTGTTATGAGTGTTGTGGTGTTTCAGCCATAAGAAATTACACAGAAGCTGTAAGAATGATACAATTTTAATCAAAAATATGTCTAAAGGCAATTCTGTGCTGTGCAGGGTCTCCTCTCAGTTTTATTCTGTGTACCACAAACACTGTCCAATACCCTTTGGGTGAGCCTGACTTTTCGAACCAAAACAACCATCTTTGGGTTGTTTTGGTTCTTCAAAATCTTTTCTTTCTGCTTTATGTACTGAAAAGAAAGTGAGGTATCATATCTTTAAGTTACTGTCCTAGAAACACACATTCAACCAACTACCTATTTAAAAATTTCTACCCATTCCCCACATACACACTCCTCATCAAGCCAGTGGCATTTTCCATGTCAGAAGGCAGAATTGGCACAAGCATGAGATGCAATTTCACAAAGCTTTGGGATTTTTTGTAACATAGCAGGTTACAAAAGCAAATTCTGTGAATTTGTGTGGCCACTGTCCAGTACGATAAAAGACTTTCGGCTCTGATCCCACAAGTCGCCATAGCAGGGTGTATTTCTAGCCCTTTACTGAATCCCAGTAATATGCACGTAATTCTGTACTGGTGCACAGATCTAGGGTGGGGATCCAGTTCCTCACGTTTGAGACCTAAGGGTTTTTTGGGTGTCTATTCCTCGCCATGTGTCTTCTTCTAGTGTTTTGTCCAGGACAAAGCATGTGGTTATTTTTGCAAAATATACTATTACTAATAGGAATACAGAAAAAATGTTGTAACAGAAACTTTTATGGTATTTTTTTGGTCAGGAGTTGCTATTCAGAATTTCTATCTTACTAGAAATGTTGCCAGTTAAATTCCCCATAGCTACAGTAGAATCACTTACTCTGAAAGTAGAAGTTTCATGCAAATCTGAGGGTGTATTTTGCTTTAAAGGTCTATCTAGTTCTATATTGTGCTGCTAATTCACACTGCCTTAGCCATATGCACAAAGCTAAACAATGTGACCAGTGCCATGCCAAGTTTGGGCTAAAGATAACAGAATATTAGACATGAGGACATTAAAATAATCTCTCTACACGCAGGAGACAACCTGTCCTCCCTGCGTAGCTGCAACTAGCAAATGATAGTCTCAAACCTAGACTTTCTGCCTAAGAAAGGCATGCTCCTAATTGCTGAATTACAGAGCATGTCAGCGAATCTCCCTTGCATATACAAACCCCCTGCTTGTTCAGCTGGGAAGAGATTTAGTTTTCCTCACTCACTGCACTGACCCAGTCTGTGTTCCAGTGACAGTGTGCTGATCCTTTGTCATCAGGAAAGGCCTTGTCCATGAGCTGTGAAGGAGGGAGCTGTTCAGTCAGTGTAGACCTCATGCCTTAGCATCGCCGAGGGGCAATGTGGTAGCTGGTTCCCCAGGTGTGCTGACCTTCTGTCAGCCTCGTAACTGAGCCCTATTTCTTTCTGCAGGAGCACCAGGAAGCCTGGATGTCCCATGGTGCAGCTGTGGCTCACACAACATGGCAGGGCACCTCTGAGGCTTGGCATTGGATGTCTGCTGTGTCCTGCACGGGACAGATCTCCTTCTGTCCTTCTGAAGTTCAGAAGCCACCTGCCTTTCAGCCTATTGGAAATAAGAAGGCAAATGAAATATGAAAGATGTCTTCTTCAAATCTCAAATTGTCTGGTTTAGGGTTCTTGACTGTTCTTAGCATTTATCACCTGTGACAAATTTCACAAGTTCATCACCGTAATAATGAGCAGCTTCAGCTGACATCAGTGGTCTGTTTTATAATGTCCTATACAGCCAGAGGCCTCAGGGCAAGACAACTGCTCACACACTGAACAATGAAAGGCAGAAGGTAACATATGCTACTAAAAAGTGGGAAATCAGTTGGATGAAATTTGATGAAATCATCAAATTATCAGTTTGATGATTTCCCATCCAGCTCCCTACATACCCTGCATTAAAGTCAAAGGTACTTCTTAACAAGGAAATATGGCTATCAATCCAGACAAGAAATATTAAACAGTATTGCCAGGCATCAAATAAAATCTTGCCTTCACGGCTACATCTACCCTACTAAGGAGTGGTACAGCACAGTCCACCTCCATATGTCTATAGGTACAAATCCCTCCTACAAGGCAGGGTTCCCTGCTTCCTGCAGGGAGCCTCTGGCACGTGCTGCTCACAAATGTGCCTGCATACTGTCTGGAGAGCAGTACAGGCCAAAACAGCACCAAGAAACGTGGGAGGCAGGAGAGGATGAAACACTCGCTGATGTTCCTGTGCATGGGGCTGTTGTGCTGGGGCACCATCACCCTTCCCTCTCCTCATTAACAGCAATGCTAAATTGGGTCCCTAGTTTTCGCTGGGTGCATTTTGAAGGAAGGGGATGCTCACTCAAGAAAAACATCTTGAATTTTTAAGAAGTTGCAAAAGAGTCTGTAATTCTGGCAGATTGCGAGGGACAGGAAGTTTGTGGTTTCGAATTATATAACGTGGCGCCAGCTCCTCGAATTTTATTCCAGGGGAAATTTTATTAACAGTTGGGAAATATAAACCTGACTTCAGATTCCTCTATCACAGACCTCTCAGATATGACGTCCTTGGCTAACAAGGCAGCAGCAGGAGGGCTGGCGTAAGGTGTCCATGGGCAGAGCTGGCGCAGGGGGATTGCCGTAATGAGGCTCGGCACCTCTCTTGGAAACCCACAGCGTGGCGTGTTTGTTCATGACAGGTCTGCTCTGCCACGCTGTGTGCTGCACAGCAGCCCTGGGAAGAGCATGCTCTGTCTTTTGGTGGAGGTGGAGGGAGGGAGGAGCGCTGCAGCAGCTCTGCGGATGGGTGTCTGGAGCGGTGCTTACCCAGAGAGCCCCTTGCTGCAGTGCAGCTCTCCAACCAGCTCACACAGAAGTTCACAAGTTAGGACTGGGGAACATCTGGTTCACATTTACTCAGACAAGTTTGCATCAGACACCAACTGCTTGGACTGACAGAGAGAGGGAGTGTATTTCTCAATCATCCTCAGACTAGGCACAGTTTCTGAACTTGAAGCAATAAATTAAGGCTTAAGGAAATCATCTGAAATCAGATGGCTGAAGCAGAGACATTCTCCGAGAAGACATAACTGTTTATGTCAGCAATCTGATTTCTCTTCCCCACTTGTTGTGCCAACTTTCATAAGAATCTGCATACAGCCTTTGGGAGAAATATTTGGCCTGCAAACAGGAAAGTTTGCTCAGCAGCACAGTAAAAATGCAGGCACTTTAAAGTGCTCATTTTACAGTATTGTGTGCACTGACACCAGTGTAATATTCAGAGCAAACACTTCATTTCTTCAGCACATCTTGGACCCAGAAGCTGAAATCAGGAGCACGCCAGATGTTACCCTAATGTCCCACAAGATGGTGACAAAATAATTTTAATTACACAACACTTTGATTTGTAGTACATACAGACTTAGTGACTCCAAGTATTTTCTTACCATGCAGTTGTATTAAACTCTGCTTATATAACATACTTTGGCCATATTTTAATGGCTTAATCATTTGGCAGAGGTTCATTCTTTCAAGTACTTTGTTGATTATATTTTAAATTAACTTCAGGACTACATAGCAAGTCTCAGTCCTCCCACATGCAGAGTCACAAGTTGCCTAGATGTTGGAGAAGGAAAAGCATTTTTATTGCTTCTGATCCATCCCTTTCCCAGACTGCTTCTTCTCCCTCCCTCAGTGACTTTTTGTGTGAGGTCTTATGGTCCATAATTTATTTTCTTTCTGAAACAATCATGAATAAAATGGCTTGGGAACTTGGGCATAAGAAAGGTGGCCACTATAGAGCAGGTACATGCTCTCCAGAGGCAAGGCCAGGAACAAATGTGGTGGGGAAGAATTGAGGCCCTAGGAGCACAGGAGGGCTGGGAACCATCTCTCCTACCCTTAGTTGCATAGTAGTTTATTAGACTTTCTTTCTTTCTTTCTTTCTTTTTATTTTTTTCCTTAAATATGATCAGTTTGGGCTGGCTGCTTCTCTGAGGAACCACGTTGAGAAACCTGAAAGTGGCCTGCACTGCAGAACTGTGCCCTCAAACTGGGCAATGGAGATGGAGCACCATCCCACATTATAAACTGCTTGTCTTTGAACAGTAAATGTATTGTTCGATATTAGAAACAGTTGCTCCTATTGTTTTAGAAACAATAAAGGAGACGAAGCTCTTCTTCTAGTCTGTCAAGGGACAATAGAAATACCCTGTAAATACTAGCTCTTCATTTTGGTGAAGGCAGGAGCTGGTTTCCATAGACTGAATGGCTCCGTCCCTTCAGGTGCTTGAAAGAGATTGTAAAGAAATTACATTCCCAGTTGTAGCCATGGGTTTTTATCAAGAGATGGAAAGATTAGACTAGTCCTTTGGCTGAGACTTACACATGTCATTCGGTGACTTGAAAGCCATAGGACCAGATTTTCAAAGGTGTTTAGACATCTAATTCCCAGTGATTTTAATATTAATTTGGTGTCTAAATATGTTCCATTTCTGGCCAGAAGTGCCACTTAAAAACTACTTACGCATTCAGGAGCCAGTGTTAGATGCAAAGCTTGTGTGATAAAGCAGGGCTGTGCAGGGACGCCCAGCTTGTTCCGAACAAGCCTGTTTGGCTATCAGACATGATGCACCGATGTGAGCATGGCAGCCCAGCCAGGAAAATCAGCCCTGCTGAGGCATGTACTTAGATCGATCTACCTTCAGAATCTCACCTCTGGCCCTCATGACTGCAAAGATGTTTGCTGTGAATTGCTTTCCTATGGGATTTGGCCACTACTGACACGGGCTGATTGGGATGCACTTATGATATGTAATACCATATGTGAGATTTGGTTGGATTTATTATAGCAGGGTTTAGCTCCTACCCTGGGAGATGGGGTGTAGCAGGTTGGAAAAGTACACTTTGAAGGCAGCAGGTGAGATTCTTTGAACTCAGGGACAGCCCTACCCTGAGCAGTAATAGTTTAGTAGCACTTGGCAGGACTTACCACTTTAATTCTGATTTTAAGGGTTATTCTCCCTGTCGCCATCTCTCCCTTTTCCTCCCTCACTGTCTCTCTTCAAATGCCATCCCAGACCTGCTCCGTGGCAAATTCCCATGCAGGTGTACATTGTTCCACACCTCTGCTCTTGTCTGATGCTGTCTTTGACACTTGGGAGTGGAGGAAACCCTGCCCTCCCCTGCCGGCATGGCCACGCTGAACGAGTTCCTGCTGCCTACACCCACTTTAGCAGGTTTTTACATATAAGCAAAGCAGATGATCGCAAGCAGAACCATGTTTGTCTGGAAGTGGGCTTTTCACACTTGTATAATTTTCATATAAGAAGATAGATGCCTAAACTCATGTTCAACATATAAATAAACATGACCTAATTTTAAGCATCTGCCATTCCCATGGCCTTTGCAGACATTATTCAAATGTGCAGTCTTTGGCACCCAACTGGGAAAGTTTTGGCTGATGTTTCCAGAAGCCTGTAAGAAAGTTCATTTGTGTGCCATTATTTTAAAGGCATAAATACAGAGATCTGAAAACAGGCTTCTGGGCTTAGTGTCAACCCTTGGCAAAACATCAGAGTTACTGATAAAGAGTTCTCTTTGCAGAAGAACGGTATCAGCCATGCTAGTTGATAGGGTTTTATGGAAACGGCTTGTCAGACTCACCTAGTAGCATTTTTCAAGCTATTTTGACACGGATGTATAACCAAAATGAGTTTGGTTAATAGCTGTTTGAAGACTGATAAAATTTATTTAGTCTTCTGCAGGGCATTTAACACAAGCATTGTGGGGTTTTTTTCATTAGCAGAAGCAATAAAATGTTACTGTAGAAGAAAATACATCCTCAGATGACTGGGTCAGGCCCCACAGGGGCTGTTTTTTGTCCCTGTACAGTAATGAAGGGGGAAAGTCATTCACCTATGAATGAAAAATTGCACAGAAAATGCAGAACCCCATCCCTCCATTCTTATCTGGCTTTCTAACTAGGCAGCCAACTAGATCAGGTTGCTCAGGATCTCATCCTATACTTGAGTTTTGAACATAGAGCCACAGAAGGGTTAGGGTTAAAAAGGACCTTAAGGTCAAGGAGATTCTACAGTCTCTGGGCACCCTCTTTCAGAGTCTGGCTACCCTCATAGTGGGGAAAACCTGTATATCTTACTATCTAGTTGGAATTTTCTGTGTTGCAATCTGTGTCTGCTGCCTTATGTACTTCCAAAAAGAGTATGGTTTCCTTTCCTTTATACCCCCATTAAATCTTTGTAGACAACAATAAGGTCTCCATAAAGCCATCTCTTCTCTGGAGTGAACGAGCCCAGCTCCCCTAGTGTCTCCTTTCATGTCTCATGTTCTAGCCCTTGGGCGGCTTGGTGGCCCACCACTCCACTTGCTCAACTTTGACAATGTCTTTCTTGCACTGAAGAGGACCAAAACTGGACAAAGTGCATCAAACCTGCTTTCACAAGTGCTGAATATAATGGAATTTGATATCTGCAGACCTATTGAGAGTCCATCTCATCCAGTTATCCAGACGTTTAACAAAGATGTTGAACTGTATTGGTTTCGTTGTTGACCCCTGAGGATGCCAGTATTTACTAGACACTGGATGGACTTTACCCTGCTGCTCACAGTCCTTACTCTTCCTGGTCACCATCTACCTAGCCATTTTCCACCTATCCTGTAGTCCAAGTCTTTTGCCCATCTCTCACTAGTCTGGCTTTAAGGATACTGTAGAAAGCCTTGCTAAAGTCAGTAAAAGTATGTCCTGCTCTCCCCTTTTCCTACTGCTAGTCACCTCATCTCAGAGGGATATCAGGTTGGTCATTACCTCTGGCAAACCCACTCTATTCCCAAGCACTTTCCCATCTTTTATGTCCTTGGAAAGAGCTTCCATGAAGATCTGCTCCACAAACTTTTCAGGACTGAGGCAAAAATAAAATCCTCTTTAGCCTCACGATAAAATGAAAGTCTGAACATGCCTCTACATTGGAAATAATTCCTAATATTCCCGTCCAACCTTTTCATAGATGATCTGAATAATGGGATTCAAAGCACTTGAGAAGTGCTCCCTTGAGAAGAGACAGCTCAGGGCGGACAGACACGTCATCACAGTATTCCAGTACTTAAAGGGCAGCTACAAAGAGAATGGAGGCTGGAGGCCCTTTCTCCATGAGGAGCCACATGGTACAACAGGGCCAAGGGACAACAGGTACAACTTGCACCAGGAGAGTTTTCATCTTGATATAAGGAAGACATTTTTTACACTGAGAACAATCATTCACTGGAAGAACCTCTCCAGGACACAGTAGAGTCCTCCTCATCACTGCAGGTTTTCAAGATACAATTGGACAGGATGCTAGATAATCTCATCCAGTCTGCCTTTCCCAAAGAACGTTGGACCAGATGATCTTTTGAGGTCCCTTCCAACCTGGGCTATGCTATGATTGATTCTATGATTCTAATTTACAGGCACTAAGAAAGTGTGGTTTGTAATTACTCAAATTATAAAATTTTAAGAGAACTATCGAGTAAAATTGGGCCAGAATCAGGAAAGGACATGAATGTCCTGAGTTCCGTGTCACTACTTTATCAAAAAATGTGGCCAAATATTTTTTGACCATTATTCCTTTCCACTTTTGGACAGCATAATACATAGTCTGTTCACTTCTAACAGATGTTATTCCTGATCCAGTTTCCATCAGCACAGGTCTGCTTGGGCTGGAAATTGCTAACTAGAGCAGAAGTGAGAGGACAGCTACAGTCTGGGGATACATGTTATGAGCTGCTATTGCAAGCCAACAGGCATCTGCAGCCCCCAAGCCCCGGGGAGCAATGGTGAGGAGAGCAGGGATGGGGTGAGGAATGGCACATCTCTCCAAACACCATGGCCTGTGGGGGCAACATGGCAGCAGGGGAAACAGCTCACACCCTTCCACTGTGCTTCGCAGCCTGGTGAAAAGACCAGCCTCCTCCCTACCAGCTCCCTGTCTGGGTGCGAAAGCAGCTTGCTCCACTCTGCAGCATCCTGCAGACGGGGATGGGCACTTCTGGCATGGGAAGGGAATTTGAGGAGCAGAGAAGGGGTGAGCTGTGACCTCTCCAGCTGCCTCAGCAGGATCTGGCAGAGCTCCGTTGCCGGAGCCCTTCAGTGTGGCAGAGGCATGGCTTGGTGTGGTGGTGCTGCTCCCTCCATGTCTTCAGAACCGAGCTCTGTCATCATCGCTTCTGCTGCCTTCCCTCTCGTAAAGAAAAAAGGCTGTGGTCTGAGTGAGATCTCTGGAGCAAGATGTTCTCTGAGAGCTGCCTTGTGCTGATCCCACCCTGAAAATATAAAATGTTGCAGCATTTGGGAACATGAGTGAAGAAGAAAAGCTCAGTGTTGGATTAAAGCCATTTCTGGCAAAAGATAAAAGACAGTCTCTCTCTCATTCTCGCACACACACACACAGACAAACAGGAAGAAAAGCTCTCAGGGGCACAATCAATTACAGTTCATATCTCTTCTGGGCTGTCAGAGATAGTCACTGGCACAGGCCCTGCTGGAGTGTAAACCCAAAAGGGATTTACTAAAACAAATCCTCAGCTGGTGTATAGCTTGTATACCAGTATAGCCCACAGCAATTTGTGGAACAGGAGGAAGAAGACTAATATATGATGATGATATGCAAGCACAAGGAATATTTTTCTTGTAATTGAATTTCCTCTGGCCTTCTGTAGTGAGCTGACTGAAACAAAGGCTCTGCTGTTCCATGCTGTTCATGAAAAGTTTGAGATTTTTGGGAATTTGACTCAGTCCCAACCAGGACAGACATAATCTTTACAAATAGCTGTGTGTATAAATGCAAATACACATAGAAAAATCTACAAATCTTCAACTTGGAGAGTTGAACATTCAATATGAAATGCAGACCCATTGGTGGCGTATGGTCTTGTCCATTCTGCTGCTGCAGGAATTAGCTGTAAAACTAGCCAAGGTACGGACAGTAAATGCAGAGAGAAATCCCACAGGAAGGTAACCTGAAAATGTTAGACCTTCCTTGTCAGAAATGACAACATGCATTTTATCAGTTATAACTGGGAAGAACAGCTCAAATGCAAATATTTGCAACCAACCCAGACTTAAATATTTGCTCTGTTATCAGGCGATCAGTGCTAGATAGTTGTGACAGCAGTGTAAATCCAGACTAACACGGCTAATGTGGACAATAAGGAGCTGCGCTGTGGTTGTGTAGGAGAATGCTGCGTTGACTTGGTTTGGTTATATAAAACACTGTGACAAGTAGGGGGAATTTTTCTGCAGGAATACTTGCGTTTAATGATGGAGAAGGATTGGAAACAAGCTGGGCCGAAAAGCAGTGGCTTGAGAGCTGTCCTTGCCCAGCACACGAATTGGGTTTGTTAGGAGCTGAGCCATGACTGTAAAAGCCCTCAGGCTTCATGCAAACTCCAAAGCCTCTTCTGGCAACAACAGATCAAAAGGGCTACAAATACTTAACAGATTCGCCTGGCCTGCAGGGGCAGGCTGAGAAATGTCATGGGCCATCGTTAGGAGGATGTGGGTCTCAGGGTCCCCTATGGGCTGCCCTCTTGGAAGGCAGCAGCATGGGCTCCTGGCTGGCATTACCTTGTGGCAGTGCCGGTGTGGGTGTGCAGGGGGTGCTGGATCAGGGATGGGACCTGGGCAGGGGGTTGCTAGGACCAGACCTGCCACTGACAGGGACATCCCAGCAGCCTCAGCCACAAACCAGTGATTCAACTGGTTACTCCTAGTTAATGATGTGAGACACAACCCAGGGCTTGCAAGGTGCAGAGGAACTCACGTGTCAAAGCAGCATAAAAAAATAGTTTAAATCTTCTGGATAAGTGTTACCATCAATTACTCCACTTCAGATTTTGGGCCAAAGTCTGAGGGCAGGCACAGTATTTCAGCTGCTTCTCTGAATGCTTGCACCAGAGAAATCACGAAGGATGTGCAAGTTACACGAACTTGTTTGACCATTATACAGTAGTCCCCAAATTGCTGTGCAACCACTTGTGAAGGTGCTTGTAAAGGATGCTTTTTGGGTGTCTTTGGGGCCCATAGGGGCTGCAGGACCAATGCAGTCTGCTGATGCTAAATTCAGCGGGGGCTGTAGATGCCTGAGCAGATCTGGAGAGCACTAATATACTACTCATGGCTCTATTTGCCCATCGTGCCTAAATCTCTGAGGCCCGCCTGGTGCTTTGGGCTGTAGCCAGCAGGCAGGGCAGGGCTGTGTGATACTGCTCTCTATCTCCAGCCACCTCCCTCCCCTTCCTTCCCCACCCTTTCTCAAGCCTGATGCAAACACATTATTTATTTTGATGTTACATTCAGTTTATCTCACACTCTTCTTAAATTCCTGGCCTCACTGCAGATTTTTGTGATCCAGGGGCAGAGGGGCTGTGCATGGGTGCAGGGAGGGAAGTGGCAGAAACCGAGAGCCTGGCTTGGAGGCCAGCAGGGACCCATCTCACCCGAGGGGCCTGGAGAGCTGCTTTGGGTTTTAGGAGTCTAGGAGACCCCAACCCGGGTGGTAGGATCACAGTAATAAATAAAAAATTCAATTTAAAGCTGCAATGAAGACAAGTTACAATTGTAAATTAGAAGCCTAAATCCTACTCGACAGGTCTTAAGATCTGGGGCGATGATTTGAGCCACATGTCTGATTATAGTAATGGCATTTTTTAATGTTGCTTGTAACTCAGCTTAATCTTCACTGTGCTCGCTACCTCAGTGTCTACAAAGGGCAATCTCTGCATTACAAGCCTGGCCAGCTGGTGTGGGCAGAGGAGCCTGAGGGCGGCATTGGTCCAGGGAATGGGGGCAGGATCATACCTCCTGGTTCTGAGCAGGGGATGGAGTTTCCTGCAGTTACAGGGGAAGAGAGAGCCACTAGAGCAATTAACAGCCTGCTTTCTGCTGAGCAGACCTTTCTAAGGGTTTGGGGAGACATGCCTGAGCAGCCATTTGGAAAGCAGCCCACACTGTGCAGTGCTTGGTGGGTGCTGTTGCCTATGCCGTCCGTGCTCCGCAGGGCAGGACTGATTTACCCAGCCCAAAACAGGATGCGTGGGCTCTGCCAGTGGCTTCAGACACACATCCTCCCAAGGAAGAGCTTGCAAAACTTCATTCATTCAGATTTTCACTAATTGTGAATGATGTACAACACGCACATACTTCAGGCTGTGCTGGGCATGGCACCTGTGTGCACTGCTTTTCATGTGATAGCCACAAAGTGCAGGAGGAGTTGCTGTATTCAGAGAGGTTATTGAAAAATAACCAGCTGAGGGATACAGAGAAGAAGAATTCAGGACGGGGGGAGCTCAGTTTTGCTTGTGTTTTTTTATTGTTTTTCTAAATATTGTGGGGCATGTTGTGGAAAAAATTTAGCCATCTGTCTAACGGATATTGGTAAAGTGGAGACTGTGTTAAAAATAAAGTGCCAGGTTGTCCTCTGCAGAAAGTTAATAAAAAGAAGGAAGTGAAAGACTGCTCATTATTTTTAATGACTTTGCTTTCCAGCAGAGTGCCTGTATCTCCCTGCCTTTTACATTCTGCCTTATTTCAGTTCATTATGGCACATTCGACTGCTCTGGAGAATGATGGCTTTGTTCTAAAGCACTGAATTTATCAAGGGGCCCCTGGCCCAGGCTGGCCAGGCTGTTAATCACAGCCCCGCTGCCAGGAGGAGGATGTCAAGAAGACCCTGATGCACGACGGGTCCAGCCCGGATGGCTGAGAGTTCTTTGATGGGGAGAGCCACACTGGGCACTAGCACTGCTGAACACCATGCGTGAAGCCGTCATTGTAGCTGATGAAGCTTGGCAACTGCCTGAATGTTTCCTGTGCATACATCTCTACATTTATCTCTCTTACTGGCTCCACCTGACAGGAACCTCTCATTCCCTGTCAACAGATATTTGCTTTATTAACTTTAAAAGATAGGAAACATGTTGCAGTTCAGAAGATGAAGATTCATGAGTGTGCAATTCAGAGCACGGTACCAAGCAAAGCACCCAGAGCATTCAGCTAAATCTGCAAGCTCCTTGCAGGCAGCAGACAGCAGGTTGAAAAGCTAAAAGCAGAAACAGCATTTCCAGATTTGGGAACCAATAGCTTTTCTCAACAGGCTTGCTTGCAAAAATCCATGCTGTGATTCTCTTAATCTAAAACTCTTCTGCTATGCTCTTTGCACAAATCGAGGCCACATTACAGGCAGGTTTTTATAGCTCTACAGTTACACTGATTTTGTTAGAAACAAAGCACACCTTTTCTAGGGCTCAGAGGAATCACCTGAAAGGGGTCCACAGACAAGCCCCAGGGTCGTTCCAGGGTTTTTTTCTTACAGCTCCTCACAGACTCATTTGCCAGCAAATGTTGTCATCTTCTGTCTACTCTTCTTGCCCACTGATGGTTGTGGCCCTGCAGCAAAACTGGCATCCTGCATCTCATATTTAACGTGAGTGCAGAAGTCCAAAACACCACGGGAAAGCCACTGCCTGTCTTAGGGCAGCAGGAGGGGATGCAGAGAGACCTTGCACAGCTGTGCTCACAGCTGGAGTGCCTCCCTGGCTCTTTCCATGCCTTTCCTGTAGCTGCAGCTCCCAGTCTCCTGGAGTATGGAGGCCTGTGAGAAATTGCTGTCAGGCAATTCATAACCCCAAGGGCCTTCCAGCACAAATAATGGGACAAATGCCTTCAAGACCAGCCTGGCAAACAGGAGGAGGATCGGGTTTTCCTGTGGCTGGAGATGGCATGGAGCTGGTGATGATTCTTTAAAGTCTAAGCACAGCAAGCTGGCTGTTATTCTGAATTTGCTTACCTTTTAACAGGAAAAGGCCAAAACTCATTTATATTGGTTAATCACAGTTTTTGCCTGTCTTAATCCAGGAAATGAAAACCATGACCAGAAGTGTAGTCCCCTTTTCTAAACATTGGCATGCTGGTGTTTATTAAAAAGGACTCCACCATGATTCTTCCCAACTGCCTGAAGAGTGAAATGAGAGCTTTAGCCAGGGAGGAAAATGAGCTTGTTCCTGTGTGAAAACTCATCACAGAGTCAGGCAGAGCTTTTTTGGGGGGTGGGGCTGGTTGGTTGGTTGTTTTCCAGCTCTATCAGACACTAAACTTGGCTGTATCCTGACAAGATGTTACAAAGCACTCTCCTGGCAGCAAGTTAATGAGAGAAACTTTTGATAGATGCCTATTGGCAAGCTTATTAGAAGAGAAAGGATTCGCTGGATTGCAGGAAAAACAAAAGGAAAGAAAGAAAAATGTTCAGGCAGATCATTTAAGGTCCTTACCCTGGGAGAGAGGGAGGAATTGGTTTCATTTCCCAGAGGCTAATCCTGCTCTAATTGACTTATTATTGGAGTCCAAAGGAAAACAATCCCTGTGGCCGTGACAGCACAGCCACAGAAGGCGTGATTGCGACTGCTGTGGGAGACACAGAGAGACAATAGTTTGCAGTGTGTGAAGTGATACAGGATGCCATTGGTCACGTGTGGATCTTGACGGTGTAAGAGCCGTAACTGGGCACACTGATTAGTATTACACTACGGATGGGAAGCATCGAGAACAGGATCATTGTGCATTTTGACTCAGTGGTTCCAAACACCTTGGTCTCCTGTGAGGAAAAGCTCACCCTCTTCCCGAACACAGACCAGATGACCAGGGATCACATGTTACTAAATGATAATGTGGTAGCTATAGCTTACTCATGAACTACAAACAACAAACTACATATTTACAAACCAAACTCAGGACAGTGAGATCCTGGTGTTGCGAGAGGTGATGCTATAAATATATCAGAGCTTTAAGTACAAAGATGCATCAAAATACCATAACTCTGGGAGCTGAGAAAAGGCTGAGGAAATTTGCATTTTTTCAGTATTGGGAAAGTCTGTTGTGCTTTCCATTAACAAAGGAAAATTGTTTTGAGTCCCTAGTTTGCATAATTAAAATACATAGCTAGAAAGGAATTCAAATTTGGGCTAAATTACACTGAGGAAACTACACTCAGTTTTGATCATTTCGCTTGACAAGGACATTTTGGTCTTAGAAATGCACTGAAGATATAGTATTACTAAAATAAGAACTATTATGGAATGCCTAAGGGATATAATTCATTATCCAGATAAACTTTCAAATAAGCAGACATAAATGCATGCTAAATTACAATAAAATTCCTGTGGAATTATGTATTTCTTCTATAACAGGCCTGATGATCTCATCTCATGAATTTTATTACTGTGACTACCATGGTTCTTGATGGAAGTTCAGAAGACACAGTGAGCTTCAGGTATGGTTAGATAGTATGAGTATATGGTAAATTAAAGAAACCAAACACAGAAGAGGAAAATCCAGCAAACAGTACAACTGTGTAGAAAAATACCTTCAGCTTCTTCAGATAAACTTCAATCTAAGATGTATTTTCCTGCCTGAAACTGGTGGAAATGCCTATTCTCCAGGACTGGAATGGAATGAGCAAGCATTGAAACAGGTGACTACATGAAGATCCCATCAGATATATGATTAAGAGTTGTGGTTTGGAGAGGACGGCATAAAAATCTGGTACCTTCTGTTGGATCAGGTTTTCTGAGATTTTGGGCCAGGCTTTTCAAGTAGGGTTTTTGTTTAAGTGTTTCCAAGGGGAAAACAGGTAAATGAAGAATAGCCTAGAATTAGCAGATCTGAAATATTTTACATTGTTGGAGTATGTGTCTGAGCAGGGGACAGGCATTGCTAAGCAAGGGAAAAGCTCACTGGAAAGCAAGGAGCCAAAGCACATCACTCAAGTTTGCAAATTCACCTGGGACAAAGCTACGCAGAGACAAAAAATTGGAAATGCTCCTCTCTGAATAGAGCACGTTGCAGATGGAAAGTGAGATGTGTCACCCAGCTGAGTGAGCAGGGACTCACTGCACTGGCTCAAGGTGAGAATGCTTCTGCCAACGCTTGGGGCTCTGCTTGACTACTGGGTCAAGTGTTCTACCTGTAGTTTGTCAGGGGGGGCCTGCAATTCTAACAGCTGCTCCAGAAACACATTTTCTTGTCATACAGACAAAGAAATACACCTGTGCATTTTACTAAATACTCTGAAGTTAGACAATTACAGAAATTCCAAAAATCCTTTAAAACTTCGGCCTTGCTGCAGGCTTTTTCATGTGGAAGAACCAGCTGTTGTATCACATACTACAGTAAAAGCCAAAAATAAACACAGGTGGTAGAAGCAGGGAAAAGAGCTCTCAGAGAAATTGGTGCATTTCTCACTTATTAGGACATTTCCTTGATTTTAAGCATAATTTATTCTGTTTCAGCCGCATGGTTTCTGCGCATTTCCTTTGAAACATCTGTAACTCTCCCTGGCAGAGATCCAAGGCAATACAGTGTAGTCTCATCTGGGAACGGTATCCTAGGAAAGCAAAAATATCCTGAAGCTGTAAAGAAAATAAAAATAGGTTAGCATTGAAAAGCTTGAATGAAGAAATGGGCTAGATCAGAGATAAGTGAATCTCCTCACCCAGTGACTTGGGCAACAAGGATGAGGAGGTGGCTGGTGTCAGGTCACCCGGCAGGCAGGCTGGCCTGGCAGAGACATCCCTTCTCAAGCCTCTGGGACTCATCAAACCTCATTTCTGGTGGACTCGTGTTTTGTGGATGACTGACTTTTTAACTCAATTACATTAAGAACGAGCATGAACTCTCTCCTCAGTGGAATCTGCCCGTGAGACAGAAACTGCAACCGAGGAGTCTATTATTTGGAGATTAATAAGGCAAAGCCCTGAAATGTGCCTTCCGCAGAGGTAGGGCCCAACAATTGCTGCAGGATCGTTCGTTTCCCCAGAAGAGGACTCCAGCACCAGCAAAGCACACAAGTTCCTCGGTCATTGCCCAGCTCTGGGGATTCAGCAAGGGCTGGACTTTGAACAACACCATGAGAACACCTCCCGCTTCCTGCACAGCGTGGGCTGGGATCTCAAACCCCTGCAGGTCCATGTGGAGCAGTGCTGTGCCCTGCAGAGACACTCGTCAAAGTCTCAAAGCAGTGTGGCCACATCAGCAGAGCATCCTGCCTGGCCTAATTAAAGAAATGGAGCTAATTAGGCCAGGCATAGTGCCATATTGATTAGATGGTAGAGGCATAGCCCTGACATCTAGATGTGCTAAGCAGGGTAACATCGCACTTGGCTTTTATGTTACCAAGATAAATCAGAGCCTTTACTCTCTGTAACTGTCAGCGTGGCGCTGCTCGCAAGCACTGCCTTCACACGGACTTTAATGCTGCATTGTGTTTTGTTTTTCTTTAATTTTACCCAGAACTCAACAGTCATCTCTCTGTTTTGCGGGCACAGTTCCTGAAATAAGATTAACTTTGTCTCCAGGGGTCACTTTCCAGCCAGCAAACCGAAAGCTGTGCAGGAGAACAAAAACAAGGCAAAGAGAGAGAAAGAAAAAAAACATCAGGCTGTTTTGCAGACCTTCAATTTAAGATATGAAAAACCTTGAGGACTTTTTATGGCGAAATGCTTATACGCACAAATGAGGATTTTCATGCTCAGGCCTTCCATGTTGGTCAAGCTGTGAGGAGCTGGTGGCCAGGGCTGGGTCTGTCCCTGACCATACAAATCATTACGTGAATCCCCTTCCCAGTAGATCTTACCCCAGAGACCCACCCAGCAGTGCAGCACCCTGACAGCAGCCCTGCTAGCTCTGCAGACATCTTGAAGATGACAGCACAACTACAGAAACTGCGGGTGGATCCGTCCTCCTGGTAGTTCTTTTGTGTCGCCTCTTCTGTTTGCCACTTCCATTCTTATCAGCCAGGACATTTCAAAAGGATAGACATATTTTCTTTTCCTAAATTATTCTAGAGGGGCAGTGAGAATGTTAATATTTATGGGTCCGACTAGCTACGAAATCAGACTTCATATCATAGCGTAACCATTTTGAAGATCCTGTTTCAAGGAGAAGTGAATCCCAAGGTTCAAGCAGGGCTGAGAAAAAAGGGAATATTTTATTATCTATGATCTCTCTGATCAAAGCAATACCAAAAGCATTTCTCTGTCTGCAGAGAAACAATGAAGAGTGTGGAGTAGGCAGAAAACCTAATGCTCATTCAATAATATGTGTGCCTGTACTTCTGAACATGCTCCCCACGAAAATAAAAAAGCCTCAGAGCCTTTCAGACTGGAATCGTGTGCACACATCTACATTTATCAGGCTGTGAATGTCTCTGGTTTATTCCATTTCAGTCTGTAAAGAAATGCAAATGGACTGATTAAGCAAAATTACTTTATTCTATTCTCCCTCCGTGGAGAAGGTGATGGAGCTGTTTTACTTGAGAACAGACAAGAGGGGGCACTCACGCATTTCCTACTTGAGGGCTTGTGATTTACGCTGTTACTTGGTAGGAAATGTATCTGAGAGAGTCCTTGTTGAAAAGTGCTGCAGGAAAAATACCAAATTAACATAAGACCATAAAGAAGCAGAAAAATTGTCAGAAAGGGAAAGAAGAAAAATGGAGGTGCGTGGGTAATGTTCGAAGACATCCTGGTGCCTGGTGCCACTGGGAGGCCTGACTCTGCAAGTCTGCTTAGGTGGGAGCACGAAGTGTTGCAGAAGCAGAGGTGGAAGAGAAGCTCCTGTGGGGGTGAAAGAAAGGCTGGCTCTGAAGCATAGTCCACAGCAGTGAGCTAAAGCTGGCCCCAGGCCCCTTGCAAGCTTTTAAATTTTCAGGGTAATAAAAAAGGGCAGGATAGGGGCTGAGATTAGC
Source organism: Nestor notabilis (assembly GCF_000696875.1). Lineage (NCBI taxonomy): Eukaryota > Metazoa > Chordata > Aves > Psittaciformes > Psittacidae > Nestor > Nestor notabilis. The sequence continues at coordinate 25,124 of NW_009921503.1, read as the reverse complement.
TGTAAGAGATACAGCTTGAAGGGCAGTCCTCATTTTGTTAATGAAACAGTTTGGGCTGCCTACACAGGGTCACTCCGGAAAGTTAAATAAGTCAATCAGCTAAAGGTGTGAAAGTCAATTTATGTAAGTTACAGCATATTAAAGCTCCATGTGAATAGTTTCATTCAGGGTAAATGGCCTTAGATTACTACATCTTAATTTTCTAGATTAGCAGAAACAAAATATGTTTTGATAGCAAAGTAAAACAAGATGGAAGGAGAATAAACATCCAGTTAGTAAATCAGTCCTGCATCTATGGTCTGTCTTTGTTTTTAGCAGCAGAAAATCCAAAGCTACTCAGATAGAAAAATAAAGTTTATCGTGCATTATACACCTCAGCTGTTTTGAAAGGCTGTAAGGAGCAGAAAGTGTGTTACAGCAACTAAGTACAAACCTCACAGTGTTTGTTGTGCCACTGCAAGTCCCTTTTGCTGCCCTCATTTCTCTGTGGGCACCCTGACTGAAACTGAACCATATTCATGCTGGAAACAGCAGAGTCAATTAACTGTGAATTAACTTCTAACTAACACAATCCACCTAGATTACAGAATAGTCACATTATCAGAAACATAACTAATTCTTTTATTAAAAACTACATTCATTTGCTCAGTTACGTGAAACATCATTCAATCAAAACTTCTGCCTTGCTCAGTAAGCTTCCCATCCCCTTAACTCGCCATCAGACTCTGCTTGACTTTTCCTCTTGTGCCAGCAAAGTGAGCCATGGTTATGTCTTTTTGTTTTTTGTAGGCTTCCCCCATTGGTCTCATCATCACCCCAAGCTCTTCAAGAGCCTGCTTTTCAAGACTTCTTTACAAATTAAGGACTTCTGATCCTAACTCTAAATAAGTGGAAAAAAATGAGGTAATTGGCTGAGGTCGGTATGTGCTTGTGGACACTAGTTGGTGAGTGCAACATCTTCACAAGGAAACCTGAATTGTCAGCAACTTCTGAAAATCCTCAGTTCGCCACTGCAACTTTGCAGACTGCTCATTAAAACCAAGACTGGGAGTTTCTGAGCAAGCGAGTTTCACTAGTCACTTCAGACACACTGCACCAGCTCACTAGTTGGGGATGAAATGAGATTAGACAAAGAAATATTGCACAGCACAGATGTGATAGCATTATGGGTCTGATCTTTATAAATTAATGGCCATATATAAATGGATTTTTTATTGAACTACTCTATTGTTGAAGATGAAGTCCTACCGTAGATTTTTCCCTAGAACATCCTAACCACAAATGCATTAACGTCCTGAAGGGTCACACTATCCCTTTGGAAAGGAGAAAATATCAGGCTTGCTTTAGCAAATTTCTGGCCTATTCAACAAGGTGAGTTTGGAAATGTAACACTAAATTGAGCATTACTCAGTTTCCACAACTCTTAGGAGAAACTCTGCAGGAATGTGAAAGAGGGAGGAGCAATGCAGTGAGAAAATGGACGTGTTGCAGTAACATTGAGGTGTTTAGGGCATTCATTTTTTAAAAAGAGGTAAACTTGTCTTTGGGGAGAAAAGGCAGGCTGAAATTAGATTACTGACAGTTACAAACCCCACATGTGGCCTGAAAGGTTACAGAACCTCAAGCTCCATGATCCTGTCCCCTAGTTTAGAGGCAATGTGTATCCTCTGTGTAACACATTCGCTTGTTAAAACTTAGATAGCTTGTATAAAACTACATGGATCACTTAAGGAAACCGTAAACAGTATCTAAACCAAGAATCTCGTGATGGTTCTGCATAGCCTTTTCAGCAATCTAAGAAAACTGTTATCTTCTTAATTCACCCTTTTTTTTTCCAATAAGTAGAAGTGTAATGCAATATACAGCATTTATACAGTGGAAGACAACTGGGTTGAGGCCTATAGGCTCCATTACACCACATAATTAAAAATTAGGCCATTTCTCCAAATTTTTTTTCTAACAGTTTTGTACTACTTTCCTATTCATTATTGTAAACTCCCATTGCCCCAAATGCAGAGTAAACAATAGCAGAAATATTATTTACGTTATTACAAAGAAACAGCGTTTGAAATGCATTGGTGAATGAATTCTTCAGCCATGAAATTGCTCCTGGATTCAGAAAAAATTCACCCAATCCAGAAACCAGCTATCTTTCTAGCCATCTTCTTAAGGTCTAAGCTGAACGCTTCAAAAGGCTTTATGGGATTGCTAACTCTGAGGTGTTTGTCTCATCTGTGAAAGATGTCAAGAACAAGGCCACACCATACTAAGCAATTAGGAGGCTTTTTCTGAAACATGTATAAGGGATGAGGTTAAGAAATCAAAACAGGACCTGTCCTGGGTTCAGCTACAGCAGTCATTTTTCTGCTTCTTAGTAGCTGGTGCAGTGCTGTGCTTTTGACTTTCAGTCTGGGAACAATGCTGATAACACCGATGTTTTTAGTTGTTGCTCAGTAATGTTTACTCTGACCAAGGACTTTCTCAGTCTCATGCTCTGCCAGGGAGGAGGGGAAGCCGGGAGGAAGCAGAGGCAGGACACCTGACCCAAACTGGCCAAAGGGCTATTCCATACCACAGCACGTCATGGCCAGTATAGAAACTGGGGGGAGTTACCCGGAAGGCCCAGAGCGCTGCTCGGGTCGGGCTGGGTATCGGTCGGCGGGTGGTGAGCGGTTGTGTCCTTTTCCCTTGTTATTTCCCTTATCATTATTATTGGTAGCAGTAGTGGTTTGTATTATACCTTAGTTACTGGAGAGCTGTTATCTCAACTCGTGGGAGTTACATTCCTTCGATTCTCCTCCCCATCCCTCCGGCAGTGAGGGGAGGAAGAAGTGGGGGGAGTGAGCGAGCGGCTGCGTGGTTCTGAGTTACCGGCTGGGCTTAAGCCACGACAGGACCAAACCAGGAGATTTGCAGAATATCATGAACATGCCCAGGCTCAAGCCCTGGGACTTATTAGCCCTGTTACTGGAAGTCCGCAGACTTGGTTTCAACTGAAGCAACAAGCAGAACCACAGCAACTTCCAAGAATAGTTCAGCATGGAAGTAACAAAAAAAGGTGTCTGAAAACCTTTACAGGATAGCTAAATGACTATTTGGAAAGGAGGCACCCTTTCCACTAAGAACTTTTTCATGCTAAATCCCTGAAAACTCACAGGAAACTAATTAGGGAAGAACCATGGAAAGTCCTGCAAGATACTGTGAGTGACCTGCTTTCAGGCAGAGCTTAGCATTACTCAACCCTTTCCAGCATCAGGCTACATAATATTCTCCTCATAATATTCTCCTCAAATGTACTCCCATGCATTTTTGTACTATCCTACAAATTAGACACATTTTAGGAAACTAAATGATGAGGAGGAAGAAAGAAACAATTAAGTCCCTGAGAATAAGACAAATGCCTCCAATAGAGAGAAATTTATGCACATATTTGCCCATAAACAACAGAAGGAAATTCATCATACTGCACATAATGTTTTAAAAGCTATTGGGAAAGCAGACTGGGAAGGGTGAGGGCAAAATGTTCAATCTTCTTAAACAACAGCTGAAACAGGCTCTAAATTAATCAGGATTCTTAGAAACTCTAATAAGAAGGGACTGATGAAAAACAGCTGCACCCAATCCCTATAAAAACCTTCAAAAAGAAGGGAATTAAGTGATAATGCTGGTGGAAGGGCATATCATCACAGGATGGTCTCCTGCTGCTACAAAATGCCAGTGAAAAACCTCATACTTTTCCAAGGGCAGATAATTACAACGGGTCTCAGCCCTGTTTTCAGTTCCTGACTTGATTTCCACTCTACAGTACAGAGATACAGGTCTTATTTGGGCAGATTTTAAACTGTCCTGAGCATCCAGTTCTAATGTTTATTAAAGGCAGTATTCAAAACATCTCCTCTGCCCCCACCATAGAGATTTGTGTGGGAAGGATGTGTTTCCGAAGTATGGCTTGGTAAAGAATGGGAATAGAAGGGAAAAGTGAAATATATGTTCACCAGTAAGTGTTGAAGGTCTTTGGTACCTTAGACTCAATAAAATTAACTACAGCCCAGTGTTGGTGAAGGACTAAGTGTCCCACAGAGAGGCAGGATATATGTTGATGTCTCTCAGGAAACCAATTGTCTGCACAAAGAATCGTTTGTGGAACAGTGAGAGATGATGCTAACAGGTTTTAGGAGTATTTCAGAAAAAAAATAATGTAATCATTTGGTGACATTAATGGTGCAACAAGGTGATGTTGTACAAAACTGCTAGTTTATGGAAAGAAGGGAAAATTACTTTTGCATGGTTCTCCAAACACGTACAGATTTTTTTGAAGAAAACCAGTCAGCTCTCAGTAACCCCCCTTGCTCTGTGTGATGCTGCTTCTGAGTGTCCCCAGGACAGACAGACATGCAGCCCACAGCAGAGCTGCAGTCTCCAAATGCATGGTTCCTGGCCTCCATAGGTTTACAGCAGCTTTTCCCAAAAACTGTAGGATTTGAGCAACACCAGCAGCCTGCAACTGCAAAATCTCCCTTACTGAAAAAACACATCAACTCTACAGATTCAAGCAATTGGATACTGAGGTATGTGTTTTGCCTCCAAAAGGATTTTTGGTGACTATATGAAAATGTGTGTGGGAATTTATATCTCATATTTTTGCCCTGGCACAAATTGCTTAATTGTTATTGTCTTCAGTTTCTGTGGTTTTAAGATTGCCTTCACACTCATAGTTACGCTGGAGACTGTGAATGAAAGAAGATTTCAGGAGTCCCATGTGGAAACACACTATTCCATCAGAGTTGCTGCTTCTCCTCTAACCTAGGTCATCACAATTGAAAATGACTCCTGGGTAGGAGACATTACATATAGACTATAGGCATTCATCTAACATTCCTACAGAAGCTCAGTTATTTCTCTCTAAGCTAATTATGTGACAAAGGTCGATCTTAAGAACAGTTATCTGCACAACAAAAGCAGGCTAAAACAGTAAGATTTTTGCTTGCATTGACAATGTGGAGAGGCAAACAGAGGTACAAGCACTACAGAGGGGTCATCAAGCAGGTATTCACACTCTACTATAGCTGCCTCAGTGTAAGGTCGAGGCTTCCTCCACTCTCTGCCTTGTGCAATTCCCAAGCCTTTCATTTCCCAGCATAGCTAAATGCCAAACCCTGAAAAAACGTTTGATAATGCAAATGTATTTAGCAATGACAAGTCATTCTGAGGACCCTGCAAGAGTTGTAAACATGTTTGTTTTAATTGAGGTAGGGTAGGGTTTGTGGTGCGATAAAACGATGAAAACAGCCCCTATAAACAACTCCTCTCATCTCCTGCTCTGACAGCCCCTTTCTCAAAGCACCAATATTACCCACTTAGAAAGTGGATTTATGCCAACGTTTAAAGCACTTCTTCTTCTTTCAGCACACCAGATGGTACTAAAAATTCAAAATATTTCCTACAACAGCTGTATCTTTGACAACAAAATTAATACAAGCCAAAATACCACTGTTGTGTGTAGGCCATAATGACCAGACTCCTCGATTTTATGTCTAATGCAACAAGGCATTTTATAGTTAAAAAATAGATCTGATCAACTTAGTATTGTGTCAATCATGTGACTCTGTCTGGGTTTTTGAAACCAGATGCAAAATTTAGTGCCTTTATAGTTTAACAGCTGGGCTGATAAGAATGTAAAATACACCTTTCCCTAGAGCTACAATAAATGTGTTAACACTTTCTTACAACCAAGCCTTTCCTACAACTCATCATTTTCTTGCCACAAGATCCGTCTTTATGTATTTGATGACATAAATCTTTTAAGCAGGTTTTGACCAGAAGCTAACTTCCTTTACTCTCTTGTATGCGGACAATAAGATGTGTTTTTTTCTTTGGTGTTTAAGGAGGAGGAGGGAGGAGGGGAAATACTTTCAATTCAGACAAAACAAAAAATGCAAATGATTGTGCTTGCAATTTCCATCTCCTTAACACAAATGTGTACAGTAGGGTTTTTTAATGATCTATTTGTTAGATAGTTAGCTAGATCATTAGATATAAGGCATGCAGCTCTCAAAGTTTTAGTATTTTAAACAGTGTGGTAGCTTTGGCATGCCCTGAACAGTGAGCAGTAAGGGCAGGAAACATGAAAACAAAACTCAAGCCAAATAATTTGCCCATCAAAATGGTGTAATGAACACAGTTCTGTTATCTGTGTATGTTTCTACACATACATGAACATTCTTGATGCTAGCATGTGTGTGAACATCTGCTAAAAAATTCAATTACTTGATAGTGCTGTGAAGCAAGAAATGACTGTTAGCCCTTGTTGTAGAGACGGAGGATGATCTTGTGGTTGTTGATGCTGGACTCAGCCTATGGAGGGCCAATATCATCTCCCTCCCCTGTCACAGACTTATGAGACACTGAGCCACCTTGACAGGGAGATTTACATCACAGAGGTGCCTAAGGCCTGAAGCACATTGTGGACCTGTTAAAACGCCAAGCACCTCAGCTCTGGCCATTCTTTTCCCAGTCTGACCTTCCTGTAGTAGGTGAACATCACCCTCCCCACATCTGTTCTTTGCTTTCTGCCAAGCACTGGTCTCTGCTTTCCCACTGGCACCTTCCCTGCACAAATCACATCTCTCATCTTCCTACAGTGCAATTCCTACCCCCATCTGTGGGATTCTCTTTCCTCCAGGACTCTACTCCTCATTCAGCACAAGCATGTGCTCACACGACACATCTGGCATTGAAACGATGCATTGGCCTGGCACGGTCATGCTGGATGTGGAGGTGATGAGCAAATGGTTGTTATTTGCAGATGCAGCGTTAGAGCTATTTTTAACCATCTTCCTTTTGCACAGCTGCAATGCTGTCATATTAGTTCAGCATACTTGAAAATTAACATTCAAGAAGCAAGAAATGAAAGGGTATTTATTTTTAAAGTATCAATAGAGTTTGTTAGTATTTTAAAAATGAGACAAAAATAATTCTGGAATGCACTTCATTTACAAATGTGCAGTGCCTGCTTTCAGCTGCATTGAAGACACAACACAGGCTGGAAATGGAATGAAGGACTATAAATTAGATGGTGGTGGAGAAACAAGACAGCTCATATCACTCAGAGCTCCCAGAGCAGGTACCTCCCAAAGTCTACATCTTGCACTGTGACCTTTCAGGAGCAAGACCACAATAGGAAGGTGGACAATGGCTATGCTCAATGACTTATGAAGCCATGTAGAGGTAGAATTGATGCTAGTTTTGATTTTGTTTTATTAAATATGAATACTCCCATTTAAAATTTTTAATTAATTAATTCTTACATTAAATGTGACTAATTCTAAATGAAATTGTTAGTGTTCCCCTTCAAAACAAATACACTGTTTAAACTGATGAGCAGTTTGCAAATGTGTGTGACCTTATCATGTATGAACAGGTGATTTTACTCTAAATAAATCTCTAGATTATTTTATCTAGAAATTGAAATTATATTCTGAATACCACAAGGGTGATGCCTGTCTGGATCTCCTCACATACAGCGCATCCCCACAGCCAGCTCAATTTAAGATTAAAAATATGGATGACAATTACGCCCTGCTGGTGACCTGAGGAGAATCAGGAGAACAGGCTCCACTGTTTTATACTGAAGACTGAGCTGATCTTGGAAGCTTACAGTTGTCCTTGTTTTCCTTCTCGTTCCCACCACTCCAGAGCCACGCAGGCCATTGACTGGCAGCCAGGCAAGAGCAGACTCGCTGTGAAGGCAGGGACAACTTTTAATTCAGGTAAAGTTATTTTAAAGCTAAATATGGGACCCATTGCATCTTCCTTAATTTCTGAGGGAAGGAAATAAGCAATCTCTAAGCAGGGATTTCTGGTGTTGTTTTGCATTTGGCCAAGATTTACCTACAGTTATTTATTTCCATTTCCGTCTGCAAAAGCCCAGTTGACTCTCTTACACAAACCCCTATTAATGGCACATGTCCATAGCTTATTGGAAGCTGAAGGGATGGTCACACTGTTGGTTAAACCCCAGCTTAGCTGCTAATTTGGAGCCAAATAAACTCCTCAACCTCTGAACCCTGATTCTGCCACCCACTTTCATGGTGCCCGCTAAGCAAGAGGAGCTGAGCATGAGCAGAGGGGCAGCCTGTCTAGGAAAGCTTG
>NW_009921503.1:16164-16942 GCF_000696875.1 Nestor notabilis | reverse complement strand
CAGGCTGTGCTAAATTTCAGCTGATAATAGTTACTGGGCAGAAATTTCCTCTGAAACTAATTTTCAGTTGCATCTATTTCATTCTGGTGCAAAGCTAAAAAGGTTAAAACAGAAATTGCCAATGAGCTAATCCATTTGTTTTTGCACAAGAATGAAGGATAGATGAAAGAGGTTAAAATAAACGTTTTAAAATTTTTTTTTTTTGCCATCCTTCTTGGTAAGACTCCATTCTCAGCTGTGTACTCACTTCGATGAAACTAGAGTAAATCAGGTGGTGTATTGGGCTAATGCTCTGAACTTACCATTTGATCACATTCTCAGAATCCAAAGCCTTCCTTAGAATGACTTCCTTCTTCAGCACTAGCTTTGCTAGCCGAAACGAAATGCTGTGCATTTGAGTGATTCCTAGAAGACCATCTGCACTTCGCAAAGCCTGTCCCTGTAAGTCCCTTTCCCAGCCACAGCACATACATAATCACCATGGCTAACTGATTATTCTGGGAGCGTGTGTGATTCCCAACCTGTCAGATTTTTGTGGTTTGAGATGTTGACATACAGCTCCAAGCTGAACACTTTCAGCTGCAGGATAAAGCACATAAAGGAAAACAGGGTGAGTTTAGTACACCTGTTCTCCATCCATCCACCAAGAACACAATCTTTAAAGACTTCAGACAAATTCATCATAGACTCCCAGAGGTAAAAGGCAATGAATGAAGTCACTCTGCAATATTTTATTTGCTGCTAAGATACTTCAGGGTTGATGGAAAGCTGACACCAG
>NW_009921503.1:0-16133 GCF_000696875.1 Nestor notabilis | reverse complement strand
GAAAAGAGCTCAGGAAGCAGTGAACACTGCCCATACACTTTTAATGCATTACCAGCTAAGCTCCGCACATTTAATAGCTTGCCCTGCATCAATAAGATTGATGATGCTTGATAACAGAATGGTACTGCAAAATGACCACGTTGCAGGAACGCTATCCTTGTGATGGCGTGCAATGACATCGCAGGAATAAATGGTCTTGCTCCCTTACTGCAGTAAGCAGTCACAATCTTTCTGAGCAATCTGTTTACTGAAAGAGAACTGGCTGCAGATCAGTGCTCACTGAGTCTGATGAGCAGTACAGAGACTCCAAACCCCGTCTCCTTCTTCTGTGAGGTGATGGAGGGCCCAGCTTCACCCAGTCATTTACTTTCTGATTTGTCCTGAGTAGCTCACAGTCTCCGTCATTCTGCTGCCCTTTGTCTCTTAAGGTCCAGCCTTAACCTGGGACTATTTTACACTCCTCAGGTGCTTTTGCATTCTTCTAAGTCTAAAATGCATTGTATCAAAATCACAGAGCAACTTTGTGTACTTCAGTTGTCTTCACACAACCTCAGGAACCACAGAGGTATAAACTGCAGACAGCACCGAGTCCATCCATATCTTTACAGCTTGCTGCTGGCTGGTTTTTTGCTAGGTTTTATCTTAGTCCTGAAGGTATTCTTGCTTTTACTGTTCACTCTGTCACGCTTTGTACCCATTATCTGATACTCACTGTCTCCAAAGCCAGGATTCATTCTCAGCACTGGAAGAACACAGAATTTTTTTCTCTGTATGAGCAGCACTATGTCAAAAAAGCTCTGTCTGTAGAAAACAGCGTGGGATGGAAGTGAGGTATGCGCATAGCCAGTTGAGAGCTACTCAGGGGTGAAATGTCTTTTCAAAAGTACTGAAGTGAGGTAGTTGTAACGCTGTGGTCATTTGTACAAGGTGAGAGACAAGAATATTTTCCCGGCAACTGGCTGGAAAACACAACAGCACCGCTGGCCGTGTACCAGTGTCCTCCTGAGATGGGGAATCTGCCTGGGAAAGGTGTTTTTGAGACACAGCACATCTTGGAGCAGCAGTAAGCCTTGAATGATGCCTTGCTTTCTCCTGCAGCAGGTAAAGTCATTGTGTCAGATTCATGCTCTCCATGCATTTGTTCTATATATTTTTGTGCTAATACACTACAGTCCACTCTTGGTTTAATCACATGTTTATCCTGGGATGCCCTTTTTCATGGCAATCCCTGAAAAAATCCCTGAGCCTTGTGCTTCAGTAGTCACAGTACCATGTTTCAGGTCACCTTCAGTTTCCTGCAGTGACCTTGAGGTGTCCTTAGCCTTGCTAAGGTGACTGCACAAGTGATGGATATTTGCAGGTCAGTGTTTGTGAGGATTTGGGAGGCAGTGTCTATTCTTATCTCTGTCACTTTGCTTAGTGGGTCACCTTGGAGGACTCTGTTCCCTGTTCTTTCCTTTAGTCTCCTTATTTGTAGGAAGAGATATTTGATATTTCTTGATGAAAAGTAATTAGCTAAACCATAACACAATTCCCCTTCCTAGTTATCTGTCAGACTGCTGTCTGCTGAGAGAACACTTGATCTATGTGCTCTAATGCTTGCAGACAAACTGAGCACCATTCATTTTCTTTTTTTTTTTTTTTTTTTTTTAGCATGTCTCATAACTCTTGGGCACAATCTTTGTGTCTCTCACTCCTCATAAAAATGGGCTGTAATACTCTGTCCATCCTAAGTCCCATCATAGAATAGTTTCGGTTGGAAGGGACCTACTCATCTAGTGCAAACTCCCCGCAATAAACAAGGGCATCGTCAACTAGATCAAGTTGCTCAGAACCACATCCAGCCTGGCCTTGAATGTCTTCAGGGATGGGGCATCCAGCACCTCTCTGGGCAACCTGTTCCAGTATTTTATCACCCTCATTGTGAAAAAACATCTTCCTCATATCCAGCGTGAATCTCCCCTCTTTTAGTTCAATCATATCATCCTTGGTAGGCAAACACACTCTAAGCCAGAAAAAAAAAATAGCATTAGAGTTTTAATTTATAGTTTAGCTTCTAATAGGTGATTGATATTTTAAGCAATTTAAGTAAGTGATGGCACACAGGCTCTGTGAAGGACTCTGGCAACTGTACTTGACTGTAGACAGCACAGGAGAAACAGATGTCAACAGAGCAACACCTGGGATTCTGCACATTTCTGGAACATCCTTTGGAAGACCCTCCAAACACCTGCCAGGACAACGCACAATTCCACCCTCTGGAGCATAAGTTGTGCTGGTGGTGAATGCATGTTCAGCATAACCATACAGAGCCTGTTTAAGAAATCCAGTGTGTCTGGGATACCCCAACCTCATGATCTATGTGCTGCATAGTCAATCTCCTATGTGTAATGACTGTGTGTCTGGGACTTCTGAAAAACTGGCGACTCCATTAGCATTATTTCTCTTTCTCCTTCTCCTTGCATGGCCAGACATCTTTAATAGGCCAAAAAGCTCTTTCTTTTTCCTGACAAAGTTTCTGGTTGAGAAGAAAAGTGGACATGTCTGGGAAAATCCAGAGATGTTTTGGTTGAAAACCAGCAGTAAGCCCAGTAACCCTCATCTCCTTTAACCTATCCCTTCTCCCCAACCTTCACATAAATTCTTTCCTAGTGCACACAGACACTCTTCTCCTGTCCTCTCTCTGGAGTGTCCTCCCCTCCAGCTATTTTTCTATTTCCCCAGCTGATGGTGCAGAGGAGAAAAGCCCTCTCTGTGAAGGCATGAGCCTTTGTTCCTCCTTTTTGCCCAAAGCTGCCTCGCTCTTCAAACCGCTGCTCTATCACCTCTGCCCCTTTGTTCTTCTGCTTAGGGATTTTGCTGATAAAGTTAATCAAACTAATTTTCCCACTCAGTCACCTCCCTTATCACAGTCACTGTTTGGCCAGAACCCAATGGGTATGGTTTATGAGCTCTGCTGTTTCTTCTGCAGCTTTTTCTGGCCAGGGTGAGTGATACGTCCCAGGGTCTGTGTCAACCCCTGGATGATTCACAATACCTTGAGACAAATAACAAATAAATTTTGAACCATTTCGTGAAATAACTGGAATTCATAAATTCAGATAATTTCATCATCAGGAAAAGATCCAGGAACTTTGTGTTTTGCTTTGAAACTATCTTTAGTGCTTAGCTGCCCATGCCCAAGTGATGACCATAACTTGGTTCAGGATCCATGTCAGTGATCTTAAAAGGAAGAAAACAGAGTTTGCTCTGCCTTATCCTTGCTTGTGTTGCAGTGTAGATGTCTTGAAGATGCAGACTGGGAACACATGAGAATCAGCTGGAAATTATCTCTAGCACTTCTGGCAGATATCTCTTCTGATCTGCTCCCCAAGGCCCCCTCAGAACTTAGTGGAAAATCCTATGACCCTGCAGCACCCAGTGGCTGGGACATCCGAGGCAATTCATGCAGACCAGGTGCTTAGCCCCAGACAGGCTTACATCAGAGGCAGCAAGTCCTACCCAGTGAGTGAGAAAGATGTGTGGTCACTTTTCACTGTTACTGCTCCAGCATTCCTTGTACTAGTCACACCAAGGACAGCATGCAAGAGGGCCAACAGCAGCATTTTGAGCAATTTGTCAGCTAATCACGGGGTGTCACAGCTGGGTGTGTGCACCCTACTTCTCAGGGTCACTATGCACCCCTGTCATCTGATTTCATGCCACTGAGTCTGTCTAAGCCTTCCCAGTGAGGCTCTGTTCCCCATAGCTTGGCTGTCAGTGTTAGAGACCTCTGAGGAGGTCCTCACAGCTTGGTGGCAAGAAAAAACTGAGTATCCAAGGCTTGCATGGGGTACAAAGCACTCCCAAAGGGATTCATTCCTCTTGGCACGTCTCCTGATGCAGGGTGACATCCCAGCATTTCACAGGTTATCCTGCTGGGGCACAAAATATAAAGCAAGTTTTATTCTGTTACGCTAAAAACAGTTTTTAAAAGCCTGGTAGAGACGGAAAACAGATGCAGAGAAACAAAGGGCAGATCCATCCCCATGTGTGCCCCTGGCCACGCATCTGTGCATCCCTTGCACCAGGTCTGGACCTTGCTAAAGCCTTTCATGAGATGATTTAACTCACTGAAACCACAGAACACTAATCCCAGCAGGAGGGAAGGGAGGTAAACAGTGGTCTGAAGATTCAGTGAGGTCATTTGTCTCAGCAGGACGTCCAATGGGTACCATGGCTGGGGAAGGGAGCGAGGTGGTGGGCACAGGAGGGAAGGTAGCAAAGCCTGCCTATGCAGCAAGCTGTGTGCCAGCCCAGAAGCACATCTCCCAAGCAGACTAATCCCTCTAATGTCAAGCTCCTGTACTCTGGGTAAAGCCCTGTGAACCCATCCTCTCCCTGGAATTCGAGTGTAAATGCCACACTGGGGATTTCCCGTAGCCCAAAGACTTGATAATTAGTTTAATTAGGCTATCAATTTATGATCTTGTTGCTAGTGAAAAGGTGCTTGATACAATGTTAGCTTTTGATATGCAAAAATGCTTTTGAAACTCTACCTCACCCTGGGTGGCCCAGAAAATGTTATCATTTCACTGTCAATAGATAATTCATTCATAATATACACACGTATCCCTGCTTGACAGATGCTGATAGAGAATGTTGAATAATCTCTGAGGCTACAGATTCATATGACCTTTCTTTGGTGACAGTGCTGGACTGATACATTTTTTCAGACTCCCCTCAACCCCAAAATCATCAGATCACTTCACTGACCTTCTTGTGGGCGCACAAACATCTCATTCAGCCTGGTGAGCGTGCATGAAGACAGCGACAGGGACGGGGGCAGGGAGAGGTACAAGGAGGGAATACTCTCCTTACACTAGCACAAGTATTGGGAAAAAGCATAACATGAAACTAGAGCTTGAGTTTAAATATGAAAGTCTGAATGACTAAACCCTCTATGACATTTAACCACAGAAATACCTAATAAACAGGTACTACAGTGGTAGAAAGATATAATTTATTTGCAATTTTACATTGGTGCTAAATACGATCGCTAGCAAGATGAACTGGAAGGCTGTCAAATCTGAGTTATGGAAGATGCCAGCATAACAGAAAAGGGAGGGCTGCCTACACAGAGGCACAATGTGGTGTTGTCAGTATCCTTCTATATTTGAAAAGCCCCAGTATTTCCATAAATAGATCTTTACTAGTATGATAATGACGATGACAGTATTTCAGAGATATTTCCACTGATCTCATATCATTTCAAATAACGCTCAAACTGTCTCTTCACCATTTGTTTCAGTATTTTCAGCTTTTCTGATTTAATTTAACCTGATTTTCTGCAAAGCCAGAAAAATTTCCCACTCGTATCTTTTGGACTGATTTGCTGATGGGACACATTTGTTTCTGTTTCACTTATGATCCTGTTAAAATATTTTATAGGTTTTAAAAATTTGCTTTGGACAGCACAGTGTTCTTTAATATTATCCAGCTATGCTGTTATATCAACAATCTAAACTGTTGAGTTTGATTTCATCTCCCCTAAATTACTCGGGAAAGGTGCTATTAGTGATTCCCCAAATCAAGGATTTTGCCAGGAAGTCAGTTCACCTCCTTGTTCAATGCACAGTTATACCCTCATCTTTAACAAATTGATTTTGATTTCAGACTGGTTTGCTGGGCACCTTCCAAAGCACTTGATGTCAGCAGTGCTGGTTCACCTCCATGGTTATTCTTGCCCTTCTGGACTGACATCATTAAAGACCTGTCACTCACAACAGTGCATGGTTGTGTGTGCAGGACCCACATCCCTGTTAGATCACAGAATCATAGAATTCTCTCAGCTTTCCCAGTTCTTTGATCATCTCTGTGGCCCTTCTCTGCACCTTCTCTAGCCTGGCCACATCTTTTCTGTATAGTGGAGAAAGATGTATAGACAGTCAGTACAACACACTGATACCCACATTAAGAAGAGGGAGGCATGGCTCAGGAGTGCTGCTATACCAGGTTGGGGTAAGAGGAAAGGAAGTGATGCCTTGAGGAGACATCTACCCGCTATCTATCCCACCAGAGCATCTATGCCTTTTACCTGCCCTTGCCTTACAGACATGACCCAGGGCAGAAGCACAGCCATGAGGAACTGCTTTCACATCCTACATCAGAAATATCTCTGGCCACATCAGAAATGCCCTATTGCCACTAGACCCAGGGTCACAGCAGTCTCAAGTGCTTCCAGCCCCAGGTCAGCTTCAGTGGTAGCCAGGAGTGGTGTCTGCTCATGGAAGGAAGCAGTGGTTCAGACAGCTTGTTGCTATGCTGGGAGATGCAAGTAGGTACAGGATTCTAAACTGCAGAGTGGGACATCTCACCTGGAGAAAAGGAAAAAAAAAAGGTTTCTGTAATTTGGAAATTTGAGGACAAAAGGCTGGGATGAGAGTTGGTGAGATAGATACACAATGCAGCATGACGCTGCCGCAGCATGTAGTGAGGTGTTGCTAGGACACTTTGAAGGGGTAGAGAAGCTTCTCTGAGGTCAATGGTAGACTTCTTATGCTTCTACTAAGACCTGCTTAGTGAGTGCCTCCTGACCCTGTCCTTATCTCAGCTTGATCTGATACCTCCTGCAGCATCAAACCTTTGTTTCATGTCTCCCTGCTCACAGCATTTTCAAACTCTCAGGTCAGGATGACGGTGTGGGAGCTGATACCTTTCCAGGGGTGGATATGTCTCATTGCCAGAGTAAAGTGTTGTTTCCAAACTGCCCATCACATGATGGCTTTATGAACTCTCTCTGAATTAAGGACTTAATTAAGGACAGGTGACAGGTGGAGACTTACACCATGTAAGGAAGGAGAGAAGACCAGATACCTGAGTTGGTGGGAGAAGGGAAATGAAAGAACATTTGTTTTTTCACTCATGCAAAACAGGTATTTTAAGACAGCATCTCAGTCTAGATGGTGGCCAGTTTAGACATGAAGCTGGTGCCGGTGAAGAGGTTAATGAATTGCAGTAGCTTTTTTAATCTTCCCTATATGGGTACTTCTCAGGAGGTGCAGACAGGCCTTGCTGCATGGTGTGTGAGACAGAAACTGGTCTAAATAAAAATCTCCCTTTCTAGTCACTAATCTTCAGCTGTGAACCTCCAATGTAAAAGGTGCAACAAAGCAGAACCCAAAGAATACCTAAAAAAAGGAAAAGTAGCACTTCAAAAGCAATCCAGAAGGGGAGTTACTTCAAAAGGGAACCCTGGAGTAAGAAGCACTTCAAAAGGGAAAACTTCCCTAGGGAGCTTGTTGCAAATTATCTTAAAGTAGGTCCTACCATCAAACAGATATAATTAGTTTTATTCCTATTACTACTGTCATGAAATCTCATTCACCAAAAAACACCCTGAACATTTTATACGCTGGAAGAGCACTTACTGAAGGATACACAAGACTTCAGTGTAGTTGGCATCCTACAACTGGCAACAACAGGCTGATAGAAATGCCTGTTCACCAAAGCTTGCCAAAGCTCAGAAAGGTCTCTCAGAACAGGTCTGTCCAATATTATACAACTTAGGTTCATTTACTTCCTATCTTTTACAGCTGACTTGAACACTGTGAATCAAGTTTGTTGCTGCATCAAAAACCAGTGTCATTTTCCTGCCTCTTGTGTATTTTCAAGCACTTTGTGTAGTCTGGTTTGAGGACTCTAAAACTGCATGTAATTTTTCCTTCATCTGCTTCATTGTATGTACAGCCAATTAATTTTACTATAATCATACTCAGTGTAATTAAAATAATGACAACATGTTTCAATCTTCCCATTTTCCCTCCTTATACCTTTCTTACCATTTTCTTCCTTCTCATCACTTTGTTCCCTTCATCTTCCATATATCCCTTTCTGTGTGCTTTTTCTCACAGTGGGGAAGGACTTCTCCCCAGATCTTATGGCTGTGGCTGCACCCTCCCTTGGCCAGCATCCCTGTTAGCTGCCTGGCCCTGCCACCAACACCTATGTTAATCTAAAAATGCCTGTTTTCTTTCACAAGTTCGTACTCCACAAAGAAACTAACAGGGTGAAGTGGGTTGTGTTGGTAAGGTAGGTCAAGCATGAACAACAGCTTCCCAAAAGTACTGAAGTATATCAGGATTGTTAAGTTTCCAACTGCTCACAGCCTGACTTCGGGAAACGTCCCTCAGTTCTCAGCTCTCTGCTTCCTCAATCCTCTCCCAAATCCCTAGACATGACTTAATTTTTCATTCTCTTGAGAACCAATTACCATCTTTGGATTAATTAAAATGAGTGTCTTTTGAAACCACACCCATGTTGCTTTAATAGCTGCTAAGGTACCTTATTCCATTATACTTCAATGGATACATGAAAAAAACCTGAATGCATATATAATAGTGTTAGATAAAGCACATATCACTTGAAGACACTCTCACAGACACCTAGAAAGCTTACTCACCTTTTCTTCTCTTTCCCATCAGAGTGTGTCTCTTACTTACCATGCACCTTATTAAATAGTTTAACTTTAGGAAGCTTGTCTGTTATCTCCCTGGACAGCATTACATTGTTACCCTAATTCAGGCAAAGGTGGTTCCTTATTCCCTACCCAGGTCAGGCAAAGTTGTTCATGTATTAGAAAAGAAGGAAGGGATAAAATGGAGGAATATTGCGTTTAGATTTTTTTTTTGCCAAAAAGTGACATTTAATGCCCTCAGCTTGAAGTTTTAGTGGCATTTTTCTCAGTCCAACACACTGTATTTTCAGTGTCTAATTCCTGTACTTCATGTTCAACAATCTTATTTCAGCAAATCAACCCCTGGATTAGTAGTGAGATTAATCTTGGCTTTGAAGGCAAGGAAAACATCAAAGAACTTTTTATATGTAAAAAAGATACACTTCCCTAGGCCTCTCAAATGCACCAAATTGCTGGACTTCTGCTGCTTGCGTTGCTACACGTATGGAGAAACAGCTACAGTGAGTGCAGGGATCACTCGAGTGTATGCAACAGGTATGCTGTGTGACATGTCAGACCTTCTGCCCTCTGACCTGCCAGTGTTAGCAAGTCAGCTTCCCTCAAACAGAAAAAGTTACTTGGCCTTTTCAGAGGATGTTAAAGTGTGTTCTGCGCACTATGAGCATTTTTATTTAAGATCTTTAATATTAACACTGTTGTGGTTGAGACTTGTTGTGAAATCTGTCTCTTAGCAACATCAGACTTATTTACAGTAAATCACATCTGAAGTGAAATGAAAGAACTTCACCTGACTTCAGAAAGTAAAATACACACAACTTGTGTTTATAAGGCAACCCATTACAGATGAATGCCTTAGTGATAGCAGCTTATGGAACATCCATATGCGCTATTGGCATTTGTAAGGTGATGAAACAGAATGCAGTTTCTGATATCTGAGCTGCTTCTACTGAGGTATTTGCAAGAATAAAAACACCTAATAAAACTAAACTTGGAATTTATAACAGTTGATTTATGTGAAAAACAGGAGCCAAACCATACCCTTTATTAAAATAAAGTTCAAGCTCTGAAATAATTAAAAAATAATTGTGTCTTTTAGTAGATATTTAGACCACTGTAGAGCTGCCTAACAAAGTAGCAGAGCCTGAGGCTGCTATTCTGAGCTAGAAAGAAAGTAAAATTAAGTTGTTCTTGTTTTAAACTAGAAAGGAAAGAGGCCTATAGAGAATAGTTGCTCTAACTGTCTTCATTTCTTTATCAAATCCCAGAGAGAGTTAAAAAAGCAGTAGAAGAAAACAGAGGAAAAAGGTGGCTTAGGAACAGATTACCTGTCTGTGATAACAAGTATCATGATACTGGGCACATTTTACTACTCCTTACGAGTTAGACCTTGCTGCTGACTGTTCAGTTTTGTTGGACTGGATCAATGGTAGACTGGATGCTTAGAGAAAGGATGAATTCATGCTGCAGACCTCACCTTAAGCTACTCTGGAGAATTAAATTCTGTCAGCACCGCTAGTTCAAAAACCAAGTTAGCTCCTCAAAAAGACTTCAGCCTTGCTAGTTGAAGTATGGCAGTACCTTGTTGTTAAATGGGCTGTTTGCAGTGTAATCTACAGATGAAGTTAGACCCGTAGGATCCTTACAGCATACTGAAGGATTTAGCAGCAAAGACAAAATACACAAACGTTTGCAAGCAGGGCAGGGAGGAGTCATCTTTCTTAATCACTCCGGGAGGAAGTGCTGTGGGCTATGGAGGACAGAGGGGCTTGGGGGAGTCACATCCCTGAGTACAGACTGCAGGGAAACTCGTCCTTTTACCAGCATGCAGTTTTCAGATGTGCAGCCTCTGCTAGGGTTAAACCTCCAGTCAAGCCCCTATAAAGCACATCTACTTTCTCACCAGCTCCTGTTCCAAACATTTAGATTTCCATCCTATCCTTAGCAGAACTCAACTTCAAATCTCTCTTTTCCTTCCAGATTCCACACTGCCCTTGTTTGCTACCTCCTAATTGCTGGGCTGTAGCTGTGCAGGTTGTAGTCCCTGTTTCATTTGCATGGTAGTCCCTTTTTTGTTTGCATGGTTTATTTATATATTCATTATAATTATCTTGGGTCAAAGCTGGTAGGAATCTGTAGCTGGGAATACAGCTCTTATCTGAGATTCAAGAGATCTGGATACTAATGGTTGTTCCAATTAGTACTTATGCCTTTATTATAAAGTAATAAATCCAACGCTTCAGGTGAATTCTCTAAACATTCAAATGCAGGGTATCATATAGCAGGGAAGGGGAGCAGTCTTCCATTCTGAAAGAACAGTTCAGGGGCTGCTGAGTTGCCCAGTATGGGGAGGTTGAGCATGGTATACCTCAAATAAGTGTCAGGCTGGAGTGGCCACCCATCTGGTTTCTCAATGCTGTCACACCTTCAGGCAATTTCTTTGTGTGCAGTGGCAGGAAATTCAGTCTCTGGGCTTTGCTGGTAAAACTCAGGCATTTACACCCTTTGATGGCACCAAAGAAGAGGTTAGCAGCCAACAAGGCATGTGGGAAAATCCCATTTTTAGATTTAAAAGTGCCTAAATAACTGACAATGAGGTGTTACTGGCTGGATGGCATCCCACCATCAGGTAGTATCTCCTTCCATGAGATTTCCCCCAGCACAATCTCCTAGAATGAGGAGACAGTATCACCCTCCAAGAAATAACAGCCTTTCTTTTCCAAATATTTGCAAATGTTTTCTAATCCTCAGCAATGAAAGCAGCAAATGTTTCTTATTTCATACAGAAGTCAAAGACTGCCATCTTTATTTTTGTGCCTTTCCTCCCTGTTCAGCTGTCATTGTAGTTAATTATCTTGTCAGAGGCATCTGCAATTTGGGGACTACTGTTGAAATATTTTCAGCTGTTTGCATCCCATGGTAGCACATTTTGGTGAGTGATGGGAAACAGAAATAGGATGGAGCAGCAGCAGGACACAAAGATGCTCAGGTTTGGCTATACACTCAAATAAATAACTATGTAACAAGTTTAATTCTGACAAATCAGAGCCTATAATGACCGCAAGAGCTCAAGAAGGGATGTACACCTTTAGAAGTGGCAGAGAACAATTTTACTTACCTTTGATGTACACAAAATAGCCAAAATCTTAAAGTAATTTTTAAGTTTGCTCATTATATTCAGTTTGTTGTACTTGCATGACCATATACCCTTGTAATAATATATGATACATGACGTATCTATTGAGCATAAACCATTCAGTCTGAAGGTTTATCAATTCCAGCTTGTATACAGGTGTAGAGGAGGAAACACACAAGGTGTTCATCTGCTGCCCAGGGCTAAGGCACAGGGACATGCTTCTTCCAGCTGCTAGCTACTTTTCTCATGGTGGCGCTGCCTGAAAAGGGGCTGGAAAGAGATAGCCTTAGCTATGGAGAGGGCAGATGATCACCAGCCTAATGAGACCAGCATATGCTGTATCTTTTCCAGCACTGACAGGAAAGTCCTAGCAGGTATAGTATGTCTGTAATTTAGTGATGTTCCAGGGTTAAGGGGACTACTAGACACACAGTGCCTCCTGGGCCTCCCATCTGGGTGAGAGAGTATCTATTATGCTGGAGCAGGCACATAAAACACAGGCTGACACATAGATTAACGGTGATTACCAAGTCTGGACCCTGCTGTATCTTCAAATATACAGCTTTCGTGTAGGATGACATTGTCTCAAACATCTGC
The DNA here is from genome assembly GCF_000696875.1 of Nestor notabilis. Taxonomy (NCBI): domain Eukaryota; kingdom Metazoa; phylum Chordata; class Aves; order Psittaciformes; family Psittacidae; genus Nestor; species Nestor notabilis. The sequence goes on along the minus strand of NW_009921503.1, from coordinate 3,948 downwards.
CAGAGGGGAACACATAGTAAATTTCTCACATGCAGAAGGGGGTAAGTGTTAGATTATGTTTGACAAATAAACAGACCAAACAAAACCTGTTCCACCTCAGTCAGAGAGCAACAATTTTCTGGATTATCCCTGTCAGCACTTGAGTAGATTTATTGCTTTGTATCAACAGCTAGTTAAAGAACTGACAAGACAGTAAGAAAATGGGGAGGAAAATCCTCCAGACCGTAGTTTGCTGTTGATGCCCACCAGTCAACCTGTCTTGCTTGGAGATCATTATACGGCTGTCAATATGAATGAGCTATGCTACTTAATGCAGCTGTAACTCTGACAGGTGTGAAGGTCAGCTCCTTACAAAAGATTTTAAAAAAGGGGTTAGTGGTTTGTCTGGAAATATGTAGCTATTTTTGTATCGTGACAGAGGATTATTAAATAAATTGATTAACCAAATTCTAACAAAAGACTTTGATGCACTTAAAAATACGAACTGAGGTCTTCATGAAAACAGCAGGCAGGTTGCAAAAATCATTCCCTTCTGGTCTAAGATATGCAGACTGTAAGCAAGTCCAGAATCCACCTGAGGTAATCGAATGTTTTAAGGGAGGCAACATTATTATATTACTGCTTGGATCTTACAGCTGAACCAGCAAAGTAGGATATCAGTGGTAAAAGCTAAAATGCAATGCTTAGCTGTCCATGGGTTTAATTCATTTCTGTTTTCATATAGAGAATTCACCTCAGATCTATCATCTACTTGTAATTTGAATATTTGGAAATGTGGATGTCATCTTTGGAGTCCTCAGTTGTTAAGCGCGTGAGTTTCTTAGATATCTGTATATCAGATTTGCATAACACTCATGCATTTTGGTTATGGCATTAACAGATAGCTATCAAAAACCTGCATAAATAGACAGCTAAATGAAAGCATTTGGTTTTGAAACAGATTTGTCACAGTTTCATTCATAAAGAATTCATAAAGAATGAAACTTCATCGAAGAGAAATATCAATCAAAAACACAAGTGAACTTGGAAAACAGAAGTTATACCTAAAGAAAACACTGTATATTGCATAGTTTCTTCCCTATTCATGTGGGCAGAAGGAATAGAATTGTTCATTTTTCTACTTTGTGAAGTTTAATGTACAAAATATCCAAGCTATTGTGTCTTTATAAAAATAAATTCTAACTTTTATGACACAGATGAAGAGGAACCTCAGTGTGGATGTGGTTTTAAAATTAAATGAAAGAAATTTTATACCTACAAAGAAAGAATGAAACACTTATCTGTTATCTCCGATTTTTACGGAGATTTTAGTGTTTCCTTCCTATTTCCACTTAATCAGATCATACGGGTAAAATACACAAATAAGTGAGATCTCAGTGTGAGAATGACAATGCACAGATGGTTTAAAATTCTATGCTAAATTCACAGTCTGGATTTTTTATAAAAGTTATTTATTGCAAAACGTCCCTAGGTTTACACTGAGGTGTAATGTTCTGCCAGCAATTGCTTTAACAGCTCTCCAGCAAAAAAAACCCCAGGGACTCACTTTATCTCCAGTTTGTATTTTATTAACTTTGTTAGGCTATGTCAATCCTGTCCATCACTTATGTTTAATACTAATGTCACAGCCTGCAACAATTACTTCATACATAATGGATACTCTTCACCTGAAAATAAAAGGAAGACACCAACTCAGAAACTGCATTTTTCTTCACATGCGACCGTCCTCCCCATAGAATTTTAAAGTGTTTTTGCCAAAGACATATTGCCCATAATCTGTTCATTTTTTATCAGCTAGTGAAATCTAAACATGAATCACTGAAATGCAGTCACTGTTGTTTGCACAGATCCCGCTGCCTCACATGGCAAACCAACTAACAACCAGCTGGGCCAAGATAGCTGCTTTTTTCCCCACAGGTCTTTTGTTGGCTTGCAGGGAGATGATGGAAAGAATTAATTGGTGATTAATCCTTATCTCAGCATTAGAATGCTCTTTCAAAGCTGCTTTCTGTGGCCACTGGTCCTGGAGTATGCAGTGAAGTTCCTCCAGGGAGAACACAGCAGCAAGTGCATTTACTTGGGAAGTACTTTAAGTCTGTTTTATGACAAGTGTGCTAATGCCCTGGCTGCCATTCCTCACACGGAGCTGCTGCTCAGCTGCTCTAGTAATCATCTTGCTATTCACCTGACAAAGGCAAAGTTACGGTGTGACGAGGCTGTAGGGAAGGCATGTGGCAGGAACACTGACTTATTAATTTGGGGATCTATGCACATCTTGGCTAAGAAAGTCTCAGCTGAAAAGAACATATTTATTGCATTGGAAGAGTTCCTTCATTACCTGAAAATAACTCACAAACTGGAGGCTTGTTGTCTGACATTAGAAGCAACAACTCCACATAACACATTTTTAAGAACTCACAGTCAGTTTCACTAATTAGCTATTTTGTAATTGCTTTGGATAAAGGAATTTTACCCTCTTGAAATGTGTGAGCATCTTTAGCAAATTGTCTCAAAGTGCCATGTAATTATTCTATTTGTGATGGAGTTAAAGTAAAACATACTGCTTGCTGCTTTGCTCCCATATCAACAAGCAACTTATTTTGACACTGTTAGAGACAGAAAAGCTGCACAAAGGCCACCAGGTTTGGAGGCTTTGGAGTATGGCTTCTGTAAGTGTGAAATGTGACAGGGTCCAAAAATAGCTGGAGTGAAACCTCAGACTTATCAGACAAAGTGCTGAGCAGACAGGGACCATGAGACAGGCTTTGACTAGGAGAACATAAATCTAAATAGTCAGAGAGTGGGAGAAAGCCAACATTAAACCTATCTTGCAGATGGGGAGCAAAGGCACAGAGCAATTAAGGTCCTGATTCAGTAAAATACTTAAGAACATACGTGAATCCCACTGAAGTAATTAAGTTCAGCTCTTGGGGAATGACTTTAATGAAATGAGACTTGGGAAATTGCCTGCAGCCACTCACAACCTTATGAGTGAGCCAGTGTCGGGTTCTGGTCTCCAAAGTCCTGTTTTGGTAACTTCAGCAGTGTCCTTGCACCATCCCATCAGGGACCTCTCCACTGGCTTTGTTTCTGACCAAACAGCACAAGAGGAGGAGCTGGGCATGTGAATGTGGTCGGGGATCCTCCTGGCTGATCAGAGAACATCAGCTTGATTTTGCTTGCTCTTACTTGCTTATATTGTTATTTTTCTTACTTTCTTCTTCATCATCCTTACTAACAGCACAATTTTAGCTGTGGAGCAGGAAGGGAAGATAGTGGTAGTCCATCAAGCTCACTTTCCACTTTCCTGCCAGGGGCTCTGACACAGGAGTTCTGCTCCGCTCTGGCCGCTCCCCTTGCTGTGACCTGCTGCTCCGTCTGCTCCTGGAAATGAAGCTGGGGCTGAACCCACCTTGGCCTGCTGCCCTGTTTGCTCACAGGTCCTCTGCATGGGACTGCCCAGCTCTGACACCAGCCTCCTGTGGGATAGGAGGAACGGAGACAAAGAGGTTAGCTGAGTTGTGTTGCTGGGCTTGGCCAGGGAGCTGGCACACTCTTGCACTGCACCGGGGAGGCTGTAAGGTCTTACGGGCTTTTCTGCTGGGCAAAGCTCAAGTGAAAAAAAAAAGTAAAGAGGAAACCCAGCCTTTCTCTTCTGAATGTGTGCACCTTGGTTGACACGTCACTACTCTTGGTTGTTCAGGTCTGCGTTAAAAACCAGGAAAACAATGGACTTGTAGTTAAATTGGAAGGAAAAGGTTGAAAGAAGTTTTCCAATTGAGCTTAACTTGAAAAATATTCAGGACGTTTTCTTTTCTCCCCAAGTAAAATGAATAACCAGTACCACTTCAGGCAAGTTAGGGAAGGGATGTCATCCAGAGGAACCTTGACACGCTTGAGAGGTGGGTTGATGCCAGCCTTATGAAGTTCAATCAAGCCAAGTACAAG
>NW_009921502.1:70142-70502 GCF_000696875.1 Nestor notabilis | reverse complement strand
ACTAGATGAGTTTAAGGTCCCTTCCAACTCAAATGGTTCTGTGGTTCTGTGATGATTGAAAGACACATCACCAAACAGTTTTGCTTCTGCCCACAGTTCCCTCTCTACCCCAGCAGTTCTCAGGAGAATCACTTGTACGGTTCCCGTGTGCCCCCACCACTGACTTCCTGACCTCTCCCTGCCACAGTGCCCTGAGCTGCAGTGACCCTGAGGCATCGCAGTGTTCACAGCAGCATTCGCTGCACCTCTGCGGAGCTGCTGGTCCACACACGCTCCGTGTGAGATCCACAGGAAAGGTCCTGGGAGGAAGCTTTTGGACTTCAGCAGAGTGGGAACTGCCAGCGAGTGCTGGGGACAAAT
>NW_009921502.1:46503-70111 GCF_000696875.1 Nestor notabilis | reverse complement strand
CAGCTGGTATGGTGGCTCACAGCCACATCTGTCCAGTTCCCACCCTGCCCATCCTCCATTCTCTGTCCAGTTCCCACCTCCGCAGGGCAGGCCAAGGATTCTGAAGCACAGATTTTCTCTCAGGAACATTTAAAGCCTTTGTGAGCCTGCAGTAGTGATGCCAGGTCACTGCTTAGTTGTCCACAGGGACTTGATCCAGATGAAGGGTGGCACGTGACTGCATTGCTGTCAAATTAGGGTTCACTGTAATAAGTCTGTGTCCTTTCTGCAGCTGTCAAGATACTTGATCAGACTGAAGGGGTGGCGATAGATGATGTGTGGCAATCGTAAAGCCTGTTGGTGCAAAACTAGGAGGCAACATTTCTTTGAGCAAGTTTGTATAAGTGCATCCCAAATCATTCCAGACTAGAGGGCCATCTACTCACTATCCCATTTCAACCTGCAAGGACCCCCAGTGGAGGTCTCTTCCAGACACCCATCCAGATAGATACACATTGACCTTGGGGATATTCGTGCAGCCACAACACCTTCTGGCAAACACCTCCACTTTGCTGTGTGGTGAACCACCTCCTCCTGTTCATTCTGTTTCCATCAGCCTAGTTCTTGCATCTGAAGGTAGAGAGAGCATGTGTAGCTCCTACCCACCTTCTCTTCCACCTGCGATCCCCTAAGTCAGCTTCTCTCCAGGTGAAGAGTCCAGGCCTGCTCACCCATTCCTTCAGGGAAGCTCCCTTCCCACAGCAAGCACCCTCCTTCCCACACTGAAGTCTCACTGGGAAGCTGGTTAGGGGCCATCAGCCAAGCACGCTGTTGTGGGAAGGGTTTAAACCTCAGGATCTTCCGTTCTCTGTTTTTACAATTGTTGTAGACTTCCTGTGAGAAATAAGAAGCTGCAGGTCAGGTTTCATGGGTCTCTCCGTGGTTCCTTCTCAAAGTTGTGAATGAGAAGTCAAATATTTGCTGAGGGATGGGCCCAGGCCTCTGCTTGCACCTTCCCGTGGCTGCGAGATGGGGGAAGGTGCAAGCAGCAGCAAAGAGATCTCCCTGAGTGCAGGGGTCACCACAAAGGGGTCTTTCTCCAAATGTGATGGGAAACTTTCAGGCCTGCTTTTGCTTTTCCAGAGGTGAATTCCTTGAGTGTGACTCCCTTGTTGGCTGAGACCCAGGGCATGGAAGTCAGAACAGAGGAGACTGTCCCTGTCTCACACAAACTTCCTTTTTAAAACATGAATTAGGAGGTTATGCAAAGGACATCATATTAACCTTAGGGTAGTACATGGCACAGCATCCGACTTAAAATGTTACTTTTGTTGGGTCATACAGAGGCACACGAAGCAGCTAAAAGCAGAATGACATGGCCAGAGAAAACATCAGATAAGTTGCCATGGAACAAGGTCACATCATTGCCCAGTGCAGATAAAGTCCATCCATCGTGATGACTGACTGGAGTGCTTCCTTGCTCTTCAAAGGATAGAAACCAACATGCCCAGCGTGTCAGAAGCCAAATAACTTTTCTAGCTGACTTCAGTAAGGAAAGCTTCTAACCATCTAAGCCATTAGAAACCTTCTTAACTCTTCTCTATTAATTATAACAAAACTATTAAAAATGTAATATGTTGGCAGAACACTCCCCCTCGATTGCAGTAATACCATCACCATAATCATTACTTTGACACAGAAACATTTTGTATGTAAATGCTTAAACAATTTTGTAATTAAACTCAAGAGGGAATTAGCTGCCATACGGGTAATTTTTCTGTGTCAGGTTTTGTCTGCTGAAGTAGAATTCTAATAATTACAATAACAATCTCCTGACATTATATATTCAGATTGAAGACACAGAGACTAACATTTTTGAAGGTTATACTAGAAATGTTGATTAATGTGAGTTCTGTTTGAGTTCTAGTTCTTGTTTATGCCTATAATCTGAGATTTTTGTTTCCTAGCAGGAACAAATTTCAATTAAAAAAAAAAAAAAACAAACAAAAAGAGAGAAAAAGGACCAAGTTTGGGATTTAGCTTGGACTAAAGCATTTTCAGAAACAACAAGATATTGTAGTAAAAGTTTAAACTATTAGCAAATATGCAGGACTGACCATCTCCTCTTCTGCTAATTTCTTTCCTGGAGAGCTTCAGTTATTTGCATTGCTCATAAGCTAGAACAGAAGAGGATTTGTGTTGCTGTCGCTTTTTGTCTGGGTTAGACATGGGTGTTTCAACAGGTAAGGCAAATTCTTGGAGCCTGGGTGTTGCCTGCTGGGGCATTTGCTTGTCCTGCCTGTGTGCCAGAGGAGGCACATGCTTGCTTCTTCCTTAGCCTTCCTTATCATCTGAGTGATATTTTTAAATTCCACTGGGAACAGGGTCTTTCTCCCTCCAGACAGTGGGGATGTTATAGGCATATAGTTAAAAAGTTGTATCTTGTGTTGCTATGGAAAACCCTAAACAAGGGCCTCCTAAAAGGTCAGGATGACCTGGGAACAACACTGACTTAGGAACAGAATTAAGAGCTAGGGAGAAGGTTTTGGATTTATGTAGGTAGATTAAGAAACAGGGCTAATGAACCTCTAATCAGGAAAAACTAACCTTGAAGACTGGTACATCGTGAAAACACATGGACATCATCAAGGTATGATGTGACTTTGACATGTCAGCACAACATGATTAAGGTATCCTTTAGATGAACTATCCTCATTATAATACTAAAAGGTGGTATAATACTATAAATTATACCTGCAGGTTGAAAGACCCCTGCCCAGGTTAAAAGACCCTTCCCTGAACATGTGTAATAAGGAGTCAATGATGTAGTTTTACGTAAGTTTCTTGACCAATCATTAAATGTTGGGAGAGTTACAGGGAGTTAGTAACCCGAACTGAATTGTATAAATATGTGAATTTTGTATGGGGTGGTGTGCTAGCTTTGTGGGATACCACCTAGCATCCTTTTTGCACAAACTTGGAATAAACAAATAACTTGGTTCTGTGTGGGAGAACTGGCTATTGCCAACCAGGTCAACAGGGAGAGCAGAAGGGAAGAGGACACCTGGGCTGGACCTTTGATGAGAACAGACAGATAGATCTCCCGCAAAAGAGGTAGCAACTAGTTGCATCCTACAAAGCTGAAGAAAAGCCATTGTGCCTCAGCTCCAGGGATAATCCTGCATCACTGGTAGGATGATAGCAAATCACAGAGGAATCCTTTCTGGATACCAGGAGGAGGATCTATCTGAATTCATTTGTACACAGCTCTTGTCTTGCCAAAGACGTTGTCTCTGGTTGGGATGAGCAAACTTAGACTTCCATCATTTTCCATCCATGTGTGAGATGTAAGATGTAGAGATATGGGCAGGCTTGCCTCCCGTCTTGGATGAAGAATCTATGAGCAGGGAAAAGGTCTCAGGGTCTCCAGTGAGATCTGAAGAAAATCTAGGTTAGAACTGCCTTAGCTTGGCTTAGAAAGCAAATGAGACTGAGCGAGAGGGAGTTTCTTGCATAGTGGTGTTGGCTGATGAAAAGGGACAGGAGGAGGGAGAGGAGGTGATGGGAAATGCAATACACTTCTCAAGCTCTGGAAGAGTTGCCTTATCCACAAGAGGTACAGGGTGGAAGAAGTTGTGGGAGAACAACATTTCAGCACTAGCAGCAGCATTTCTCCAAGTCTCTTAATGATGGTATAGAAGGAAGGGAAGACAGCTCTGGGTTATTTCATGACTGTATCCTGTACAACATGGAGGAAGGCAGGATGCATGTGTGTGACTCAACCTGTTCTTCAGGGACATTCTTGTTTGGAGGTTTCAGGCTATCTCAGGACAGCCAGCAGCAGCCACAACCATTATACTTGCACTCAGTGACCTGTCTAGAACAACAGTGTTTTGGTGATTTATCCAAAGTGCTAACAAAAGGCTAACAAAATTTCTAAGCAGGTAATAAATAAGGCATGGCAGTTTGCCATATACGTACTATTACTCCTATATAATCACGTGGCATTTGGCTCAGGGTCATGCTGAAGCTCCTACTTGCTGGTACTGGACAACTTCCCTGTCATTTACCTGGCAAGATAAAGTGTGAATGCACTGCCCACCTTAGTCTGCAACACCTTACAAGATATGAAAAACTAACTATTGTGGTTCTTTCTTTTTGATAAAGTTGTAGGAAATATGGGGCATATGTAATTTTAATTCACCTGCTCTATGCCCCAGATAAATACTTCCAGTAAAGGTCTTCTACAGCCAGTTTCTCAGAATACTCTGGTTTTCTAAAAGCCAATCTCCTTGCACATAGCTGGGTTCCAGCTGGTGCCTCCGTCTCTGGAGACATTCAAATCCCACGTGGGCACATTCCTGTGTAACCTGCTCTGGGTGGCCCTGCCTTGGCAGGGGGGTTGGACTGGATGATCTCCAGAGGTGCCTTCCAGCCCTAACAGTTCTGTGATTCTGTTGTCAGTGGCCTGCAACGTGCTCACAGAATAGTGGATTCCTGAGAGAAGCAAAGCAATTTGCATGCAGGGAGCTGCACAGCAATTTGCCTTTCTTTCTAGGGACCCTTGAGAAAACGCCAGGAGGGTTGTGCAGCCGAGGAAACTGCTGGACTAGAAAGCAGAACAGGAGGAAAGGACTCATCAGGCACACAGCAGGATTTTCAGTCTATTTTATTTGGCAGATCTCAAGATTCACACTGAATATTTTGTCACATGAGCACACGAGCACACTTTTGCCCCATTGCATCCACCTTATGCTGTGAAATACACCTTTTAGAGCACTTTGATCAAGAGCTGTGGCAGATATGAGCTGAAGGGCTATGGAGTGGTAAATTGCACAGGCATGGGAAAGCAGCTGAGTACTAACAGGCAGGAGGCATTTGTGCTGAGACAAGTGGCCTTTTGGCATGTAAGAGTGGGCCTCAAGCGTCTGTGCCTGGGTACATGTACCTATACACACCTGCCTTCTGAAAGTCCAGAAGCATTTGTGAACCTTGTCTTTTTAGTGCCTTCATCTATTTTCTCAGCTAAGGACATTTTTACCCAAGAAGGATGCCTGCTTCCCAACAGGCCATCTTCAGCCTTGCTGCTGAAGCAGAAAACATGAGCCTACAGTTTGTGTACCTGCCACAGAAGCAGGGGAGGGCAGAGATACCACTGCTGTTAGGGGTCCCGCAAAGTGCTGGTCCTACTACTGGCCGTTGGTAAGGAGGCAAGGGAGGTGGCTGAGATCCTCCCTGTTATCTGACAATGTCATAAGCATTTGTGAAGAGCAGGTAAGGTAAGCTAGAAATAGAGATTCTCTTTCCACACAAATGCTGCTTAACAGGCAGCAAAAAAGAAATGTTACATAAAATATATGCATGCTGCTGAGGCAAGCATTTCCAATTTTTAATAAGTTTGTAAATAATGATTTATCCTAGGAGTCCCAAGCTCTGAGTGTCTAATTTGCCAACTCTGAGAAGCAGGCAGTTCACAGGAGAAAGAAAAGCAGCATATAGTGCAGCAGCTCTTTCATCTTGTGGCCATGCAAATGAGTAGCTTGACTCTGAAGTCATGTTACTTTTAATCCCAGACTACACCTTTCACAATGACTTCTTCCCCACATTTCATTATGGGCCACAGTAACGTTGTTTTTCTCCAGTGCTTCTGTTGTTTCTTATTGATGTGCTCTAAATTTTGCATTGGGTTTCCCTGTGTGTTCCACTCAGCTTTAACTGGTGGGTCCTGAAGATACAGCAAACAATAAACTTTGCAGCACTTCAGTGTGAACTCGCTTTCAGCGTCTGTTGTTGGGGCAATGCCAGCTTGCTGAAAAATCAAGTGAGAACAGTTTACAAAGCTTTGTAATGTTACGTTGATGTAATGTTACCTTGCCTCCCTGCTCTTGTTCTGTGTAGCTGCTCCACATAAACTTAGCACTGAGGAGTTCTCTTTGTCAAAGATGATGGTACCGTTCGAGTGGGGCAGGCAGAGGTCCAAGGATTACTTTAAAGACTCTTTTTACTAAGTCCTGGCTTCTGGACTGTTCTGGCATTCAGCAACCATCTCTGTTTCCTCATAGAGAGATCTGCAAAGAGCTAACCTGGCAGAAAGGGTGGTGTGAAAAGGAGTTATGAGAAGCCTCATCTCCAACCACAGATGCTCCACCACTTGTCCCATGAGCTGATTTAAACTCAGTGGTAGCTGGGTGTTTGCCCGAGCTGTGATGCTGTGCCCAGCTTTGCTGACCATGACCCCACAGACTGACTTCCCAGCTCGGTCTTGACCTGCACGGTCACTGGGGGTTTGCCTAGTGATCACTGGGCTGTGGCTGATCCTAACCACCACCACCGGTCCTGCTCTTTGCACCTTTCTTGGGTCCAGTAGGACTGTGCCAATGTTGGTAAGGGCACTGCCCTGCGTGTCCTGCTGTTCCCCACTGCTCCCAGCACAGTTCTGTATCTCCCTTAAAAGGTTACATGTATGCATGGCTCTGAGAATATTTTGGAAGACCCTCACCACAAGTGGTAAACAACCCCAAACAGAAGGGACACCTCTGTTGGGTTTTTTTGCTTAAATACCAAGCTGCAGACACACCGCTTCCATTCCTGGTCTGTATCTTTACTCACCATGACAATTTTGCTGTAAAACTCTAGTTGCTTTTGGTAATAGGAATGCCTGAGGATATTCCTTATATCACGCATCATCCCCTACAAAGCAAGCACAGCACAAAGCAGACTGTTAGCGTGTGGTATAGCCAAAAAACCAGCAGTGCAGTCCTTGAGCACTGGGAATTTTTGTTTCTCAGATTGTGTGAACCAGCAATGAAGAAGTCACTCATTTCAAGCTTTGGAGGAAGGTCCCATTAAAACAACACATGGCTGGAACATGCTTTCTGCACTCGTATATGCGCCTCAGCCAGCTGGAAAATTCAGACATGTAGCATGTGTATGTCTATTGTGGGACATAGAAGCATAAAATCTCAAGCGGGAAGGGACCCACAAGGATCAAGTCTAACTCCCTGCTCCTCACAGAGCTTACCTCTTAGAGAGAAATACCTGTTTTATCCACTGCTGCTCTAATACTTAAGGTTGCTGGAGCTCAGCTTTCTATACCCTCATCCCTCTCAGCTCATACGTTCTCACTGTCATTGCTGATTCATTTTGAGCAGCGTCCCTAGCAGAAGCTAAATTCTAAATGAGTGGTGTGTGCAGATGACCCTTTTATCCCACTGCCTTGGTCCAGTTATACAGAAACACAAAATACCTGTTTGCTGTCAGTCATAACATCATACGAAGGTGGAATGTCAAGAACTTCAAATATTTTATTTGTTCTCTCCTGGATATCTGTCTCACAGGCAACAAACAGCTCCTGCAGTGCAAAGACAAGAGTTGATTACAGCAGCAGTCACAGTGAAACAAGAGGTGCAGTGTGAAAAGCATGTGCTGAAACAACATCTGCAGAAGAGTAAATTGTAGGGCAACAAATTGGTTGAAATATGTCTTCAATACATGGTAAATAAACTGTTCCATCAAATTGTTTACATGTTGAAGCTCATTCTTCAGCATCTGTGGGGCCTTATCATCACAAACAATGCTAATAATGCCTCATATCAGTCTCATCCTTTAAGGTGTACCATTTTGGTATTTTCTTTCAGATACGCCCAGTATCAGAGCAGTGAGTCAGACATCAGAATGAAGTCTTCCATCTAGTACTTAATGCATTGCCCATAAGGAAACTGGACTGTGTTTTCCCATTTGTGCTTAACATGGGAGAGATCTGGGGCTGGGATTTGAATGTGCCCTCTGAAAGACAGGACGGAGCAGGTCACTGTCAGTTTGCTCTCTACAGCATTACCCAGGCCCTGCTGGATTGGAAAATCAGAGACACAAACTTAGTCCCCAACCCCACCTGATACAGAAGTACTAATACTCAAAGTCTGCTATTCTGGCTACGCCATATTGATCTGATAAGAGTCAGATTGAGAAAATGGACATAAACGTACCTTAATCATGCAGCTGCCATCTTTATTGGTCAAAGAGGGCATGTTTCTCCTGAATTTTTCCCAGTCATGTAGCCTGAGCATATCATACATGCACAGCACAGCAGACAAACGTGAATCGTCGTTCATGTCCTCAGATTGCTTGTGCCTGTCCATCGCTTTAGACAAGAGCTCTTTGATTCTACGGCAAGAAGGATATTAAAAAACTTAGCTAAGACAAGAGTAACAATGAGTAAGCATAACTTTTTTACAGCATGTTGTCAATTTATTCCATGAATCCCATGGTTTCTACAATGTGCTTCACAACTGAGTTATATAGAATCATAGAATAGTTAGAGTTGGAAAGGACCTTAAGATCATCTAGTTCCAACCTCCCTGGCATGAGCAGGGACACCACACACTAAACTATGTTGCCCAAGGCTCTGTCCAACCTGGCCTTAAACACTGCCAGGGTTGGAGCATTCACAACTTCCTTGGGCAACCTATTCCAGTGCCTCACCACCCTCACTGTGAAGAACTTCTTCCTTGTATCTAACCTAAACTTCCCCTGTTTAAGTTTAAAGCCATTACCCCTTGTCCTACCACTACAGTCCCTGATGAAGAGTCCGTCCCCAGCATCCTTGTAGGCCCCCTTCAGATACTGGAAGGCTGCTATGAGGTCTCCACGCAGCCTTCTCTTCTCCAGGCTGAACAGCCCCAACTTTCTCAGCCTGTCTTCATACGGGAGGTGCTCCAGCCCTTTTATCATCCTCGTGGCCTCCTCTGGACTTGCTTCAACAGCTCCATGTCCTTTTTATGTTGAGGACACCAGAACTGGACACAATACTCCAAGTGAGGTCTCACGAGAGCAGAGTAGAGGGGCAGGATCACCTCCTTTGACCTGCTGGTCACGCTTCTTTTGATGCGGCCCAGGATACAGCTGGTTCCCGGGCTGCAAGCGCACACTGAAGCCTGCTCATGTCAAGCTCCTCATCAACCAACACCCCCAAGTCCTTCTCCGCAGGGCTGCTCTGAATCTCTTCTCTGCCCAGCCTGTAGCTGTGCCTGGGGTTGTGCCGACCCAGGTGTAGGACCTTGCACTTGTCTTGGTTAAACTTCATGAGGTTGGCATCGACCCACCTCACAAGCGTGTCCAGGTCCCTCTGGATCCCATCCCTTCCCTCCAGCGTATCAACCGAGCCACACACCTTGGTGTCATCGGCAAACTTGCTGAGGGTGCACTCAATTCCATTGTCCGTGTCACCGACAAAGATGTTGAACAACACAGGTCCCAACATAGCTAGCAATCAGCTTTCATGTGGGAAACAGTACTTTCTTAGCTCAGTTTTACATGATCGCAGTGGAATGTGATCAAAAAGTGGCATTTTCACTCTGTCATTGTAGGCTGATATCAATTATTAAGAATTCACCCTGGGAATGTCTCCTTCCATGTCCAGAACAACCCAAGCCATCTTCCAGTTAGAAAGAGGTGACAGCAGGTTGAAAATCTGGGAAGTCCAGGGCATCTGGTCAGACACAGACTCCCCAAGGGCTGGATGAAGCAAGAAGTATGTGGCTCTTCAGTGTAAAAGCACATTGCATCAGAAATCTGAATAAACACCTTACCTTGCCTCTAGCTCTGTGATCTTCTCTTTCAGCTTCTCATTCTCTTTCTCCATGTCTTTTTGGGTGACCTCTCCAGAAAATGCTCTGAAACAGATTTCTTTTGTGAGATCTCTTTATCTGTACTTGGACACTGGGACAACTGTGAACTTGCTCCTACTGAATAGTCTGAATTCCAGAAAAAAAGCTGAGGTGGGAAAGCACAGAGCACCCAGGAAAAACTCCAGGAGAGCTTAACAACCACCCTGAAAGCTCCCACCTATGATTTATGCTCAAATCAAGGGAAAGCTATTTACATCACAAGAAAGGGAAATGGGGTTGTGAGGACTAGAGGTTGAAGGCTTGAAAAAAGCACAAGTATTCTCCACTCGTTAGAATCTATCCTCGTCTTTCCTCTAGTTGTTTTCTCCACCTTTAACATCAAAATGTTATCACTAAACATCCTAAACCCTCCAAACAGTTCTCTTCTCCTCGATTCTTTTCTCCACAAATGTCTGGGTAACGTCAGTTACTATTCCTCTAGTGGGCGAAATTCTCCCATTTCCGTTTCCAATGTCTGCTATTTAGGTGATACTATTAGAGCTTAGAAAAATCCTCCCTACATGATGACTCTAAGTTTATTGCAGATTGACACTGTAAAAGTGCTAGAGTGCAGGTAGAAATATTTTGCTTATCATTCACCAGAGGTTTTTAGAAATTGTGTCTTCTATATTATAGATCTCAGAGCAAGTACCTGCAGCTCTAATATAAAGGAGACCTCTTATTCCATGTTTCTTTTTCCTCCTTTCAGAGTAAGCAGTACCATTTTATATTAATATTCTGATCTTGTGAATTATCCAATGAAGTTTCTGGTGTTAATGAAATTACCTTCATTACTGCACAGAGAAATACTGTGTTTAGAGCTTGCCTAAATTTGGAGGTGGTAGACGTATTACGGATAGTGGAGGAAAATGACTGGCTGTAGCTGAAAGGACTACACTGAGAAGAGGAAATGCAGCAAAACCCAGTACTCCCTCCTGATAGCTCTTGTATCCCTGCTGGTAAAGATGAGAATCATTGCTCATCTTCTGTATGTGGTAATTAATAGGTGCAGTACGCTGCCTGGAGATGGAAGAAAACAATCTGTGTTAAGCAGCGAGACCTGAAACCAAACCAAGAATGAGGACCTGAATTTGGCAGGTGTAATCTGAATCTAGACTGGTTTCCTGACAACCTTCTGTAATTAGGCAAACAAACTCAGGGACACAAGTTACTGAGCTTGGTCATTATGTGAGTCTAGATCTGATGTCTGGGAAGCTTTGCCTTACATCAGACCAAGTTGCAAACTTGAGCTACTCTGGAAGAGAGCTCCAAGCTTTCAGAAAGTCTGAGTATTCCTTTATTATCAGGCTACCAATGACTGCATGCCTGCAAACCCTTCATGACCCCACACATACTTCAGCTGTGATCATAAACTAAAACACCACAGCCTGTCTTCATGGAAATCCCAACAGGAAAGCCTCTTCTCCACAAAACTGTTCAGGAAGGGTGTGAACATCCAGCTATACTATTTCAAGTTTATTCGCTCCTGGCCTTAGTCACTGAGAATGATTTGTGTTTGCATTTTATCCCCAAGAAGCCTTACATTAGGCTGCTATTTCTTTTTCTTTCCTCCTGATTAACAATTTCCATCCTTCTTGCCAGTTTTTCTGCCACTGTGTCTTCCCTCAGTGCTTGCCTAGTTCATTAAAAGGGCTTCTGCACATTCTGCACTGTCCTCAGAGCTGCTTTTACCATTTCTCCTTTCTGTGTTAGTCTGGATGCCTTTATATTGTTGGCTGCTGTTGTTAAGGCAGCCATTACATATTCAGAGAAGTATTTGCATGGAAATGAAAGTTCGTGTAACAACATGATATGTTTTCATGTCACGTGCCCTAGTCACATACCCCAGTCTGCACTCCGAGACAAACCTGTTTCAGAGGCAGCTCATTCCTGGCCACGACAATGCAGTCAAACAGAAGAATGAAAATTTGGCTGTCCTGCAGGACAAAGCTGTGATAAGCAAGGCTTGAGCATGTTTCAGTGACAGTTGCAGAAGCATTTATGATTTTCTCTCTTATCCATATTTTTAATATAAAGAATCACGTTACCTATGGTAGTTCTCCAGTGACTTCACTCGAGTTTCAACAGAGTTGCACCAAAACATTTTCTTCCTGTCTGTCCATCCATCAGGGGAAGAAAGAAATAATAAATCACATCCAGTCAGTAGGCGATTATCCATTACAGTCCTGAGAAATGCAGAAGCATTTCTCCCTCCAACTCCTGATCAACCCATAAAGAAAAAAGTCTAGAGACCAAAACTTCTTAAGGCTGTCCTTTGCCAGGTGGGTGGTTTGTGATTCAGTATCAATAGTGCAAATAAAATACTTTGAAAGTGTAAAATCTGCATGTTACATGGTGCAGATCAAATGTCTTCTGTAAATTGTCCCTGGGTCCCCCATATAGCCCTGAAAAATTTGTTGCTAACTCAGAGCCCTCCTTGTGTCTGGCTTACTTGTAATCTTCTGCCCAACCTGTCCTGGCATACACCAGCTAAGCTGATCATTAGGGGCCATGCTAAGCATTGTAATGTCTGGTCATTGGACTCACACTCTTCTTCTATCCACGTCACCTTTTCTTGCAGTTCATAGTGTAAGTTCTCCAGTGCTGAAATCCTGTTTCCACAGGCTGATAGCTGCGATGAGATGTCATATGTTTTTCTGATGAAAAAAGAAAAGGGAGTTCTTCAAATGAAGGGAAAAATGATCACATACTTTGAACAGGTACATTTTAAATGACAGCCCCATGAGCAGAGGCTTCATGGCTACATCCATGCTAGCAAATAGACCAGAGCCAGGATAGAGGCTTCAGGACACAGGATGGCCCAGCACACACCTGGATGCAGTCTTGGCACAAATGAGCTAGCACTCCCCCAGATGAGGCAGTTCAGAGGCCTGCACAGGCCAGGGTTTGCCAAAAATAGGTGGAGGGTTTGGGCAATCATTAGGGCTGGAGGGAGTGGGCAGTATACAGGAATAAGTCCTGAAAACAAACTCAACCCAGACCTGTAGAATGTGGGGAACAGCAAACGCAGGTGGCTGTTCTGTTAAAACCAACTCTGCAATGTATGGGTGTGGGGTCTTTTCAATAGAGAAGAACAAAGCTCTGTGTTCTCAAGGTATTTTTTTATTTCTACAGCTGCTTTGTGTCCTGTTCCCTAAGGAGGATACCAAATATCAACTATTGTTGCAGAAACAATCCCAGGTTGAGATGCTCCTGCAGCTCAGACACAGGCCGAGTATAGACACCAAGCTCTTTCCTGCAACGTCAGAGAAAGCCTAAGAATGGGGCTTCATCATCAGTTTATGCTGATCCAAGTCTGTACAGCTGCTGCAAGGGACTGTCCTGCCTTTCTCTTTTAGCATCTCCCCTCTCTTTTGGTTTTGTTTACTGGGATTGATTCCTTTCCAGTTAAATCATTTAATTTCCAGTCTTCCACTGAGGACTCTTTTTTTTCTTTCTTTCTTTAAGCTCAACAATCCAGTATAAGAAAGATTTGCATTTATGTTCGTGTTTCCCTGCAAAACTGATGAGCTCAGAAACTGAGTCCCTGAAGCCCAGGATCTGTTACACCATTTATACTGTTCTTTCCAATTTCTCCTGCTCTTACACCCATTTAAAATCTGCCTCACCCTTTGAAGCTGAACTTCAACTGAATTTGAGGAAATCAACCATCCCTGTGATGGATAGGAAATAGAAAACAGTTTTTACTGAAATATTTTACAGTCAGAAAATATTTGTAGTCCTTCATTGCAACCCCCCAAGGGACTTTGTAGAAACAGTCAGACCTGCTACAGTAAAACTTGGTAAGTTCAGCCAGAGAGAGAAACCGCCCTGTGCAACATACCTGCTGCCTTCTGCAGTCACCTCTCCAGGATCAGCGTCCTTATGCAGTCCTTTAGATACCTCCATTCTGCTGCAGTAAGAATTGGAGGTGTCCATAACTTTACGGCAGCAAAAAATGTCTGCTGAAACAAGTGGCAGCACAGGGGACTGGCTGCCAGCAGAGCAGCAAGATACTGCAAGTGGCAGGCAGTTGTTTGCTTTCACAATGGGACTTTTCCGTTCTGAATAACAGGAACAAGCCCCTCCTTCTTTACAGGAAAAAGCACTGTTTATTTGCATTGATTCTAGCATTATGTCTCCCACCAGCCAATAAAGTCAGGGGAGGAAGGCTTCACCCTCTGCAGTTAGCCAGGGCAGTTTCAGTTTCACTCCAGTCCTATCAGTTCATTCCTCTGCAGCTCCCTGAGCTGTGCACATCTGCACTGCCATCAGTCATGACTTGCAAGTCAGTCTTCATCATTGCTATAGATTTTGGCACGTCCTTCAGTGGGTACTGCTTTTCCCTTGCTTCAGGAGCAGACCAAATCCGGCAGGTGTACTGGGGGACAGAGTATGGGTTCAAGACCCCAAAGACACCCACATGCATCTTGTTCAACCAGAAGCAGGAGTTCAGGAAGTTTGGCTATGATGCTATAATGAAGTACAAGAGCCTGCCCTCCAGCGAAGCTGACAACTGGTACTTCTTCCAGAACTTCAAGATGAAGCTGTACAACATGGTAGGTAGAACAGTTGCTGCTAATGGGAGTCAGAGCTATTAATTTATTGAGGAGGGGGGTTAAAGAAATTGGTGAAAAAAGGCTGAGTAAATCTGGATGATGAGGATGAATGAACAGAAATCAAAGAGTATTCTGAGGAACTGAAGAAATTATTTCTTTTCTTAATTAGACAAAAGCTTCATGGGCCCTTCCTTTATGACGCTGTTCTTTGTCTAAAGATAATAAAACCTAACTGCACACCAGTGAAGCTGAATATTTGTTCCTGTCAAAAAGCTGCCCTGCTCCAGAGCTTAGCAGAGAAACTAGCCACCTTCTGGGGCTCCCTGCCTCAGTCCTTGACAGAGAACAAGTGAAATTCCCTGTAATTCAAGTGAGGTGGGTAATTTCAGGATCACCATAAGGGTTCCTCCCATGGTGATCCTGAAATTGCCAACCTCACTTGAATCACAGGAAACTTCACTTGTGCCATGTCAAGGACTGAGGCTTGGAGCTACCTCCTCCTCCCTTATCTCTCCTTCCCCTGAAATGGTATGATTAAGCTGATGTCAGGATGGCGAGCTGTCCTTCAAGCATGTGGGGCAGCCACTTCAAGTAGTGGCTGTCATTGCTCTCTGAAGGCTCTGTGGTAGTTCAAAACTGATCACAGCTTCTTCTGGGTTTGCTCATTCAGCCAGAGATTAGGCTACCTTAGGGCCTCCTTGTCTGTGTAGCAGGGTGCCACAGGGCCTCCCAAAGCTCAAAGTAACCCACAGCACAGGGACAGCCCCTGGGACAGCCCCAGGTAAAGTCTTGTGTTTGCTCTTTAGTATCCCCCAGTGCTAAGCAATGAGTGTTGAACTGGATGCCATAGTGGGTGGGAGGCCTCTGCGGAGACTTTCCTCCCCAGGAAAACTGGGAATGATGTGGTCTGCCACAGTGTCACCTGTGGAGTGGTGGGTTCTCATTCACTTTCAGAGGGGGCTGGAGAGACATTTTACCTCAACCCCGTCTCTCCGCACCCAAGAAGCAAATGGTTAAGGGAAATTTCATTACAGAATCAGAGAATGGTTGAGGTTGGAAAGGACCTTTGGAGGTCACCTTCTCCAATCCCCCTGCTCAAGCAGGGCCACCTAGAGCTGGTTGCTCAGAACTATTGTCTGGCCAGCTTTTGAATATCTCCAAGGAGGAAGATTCTACAGCCTCTCTGGGAAACCACTAGAAGGGCTCAGCAACAAGAAAGGGGAGCACCTATTCCCAGATGCATAACTATTTATTTCTGAATCTCCATAGAAAGTGTCTGGGGACAGCTTCCTTATAGCACCCGCTTCCGACTGAGCCAGGAACAATGACAGGAAATTAAGTCGTAAGTAAAGATGGATACAGATTCCTTTTCTCTACAGTGGCAGCACTTACAGAAGAGGATTCACCCCACCTTTCCTGGCTGTGTCTCACTTGAGATGGGCAGCACATGGACCTGCCCATTTTTCTCTGCTGGCTGTAAAGGATCCCAGGTTACTGGAGCTGATTATCTAGTTGATAAAGCTTGTGATTTAGGGCCACCTTTTCTGGCTGCTGAAGCAAAACAAAGAAATGCAAGTGCAGTAAGGGCAATGCAGTGAAGGCTGGCTCCTGAAACTGCTTTGGAAACAGGCAATAATTCCCACTCTTTCTAAACAGAGCAAGCAACCAGGGGCTGATGGAGGGAGTTTTGGTCTCATGAGAGAGACTGAAAGTGTCAGAGTAGCCACCTGCCTCAAGCTTCAGATACACCTAGGGGGTCATATAAGCCAAGAGGACACAATAGAGAGAAACTGTCTCAGACCAGAGGATTATTTTTCTACATGTTTGTCCAGCGTATGTTTCGTTAACACCTTACACAGAAGTAAAGGTACAACCAGAGAGCTCTGAAGTCTCTATACTAACATACGGGAAATGTACGGTAGTGTCACATAGAAAATACAACTTCCCGCACTGGCTCTTCAGGAGAATCTACAGGGTTCGTACAAAATTTGCCCTATGAAAAACAGCCGACTTATCAGCCACGTTGGTATTTTGCCTACTGAATTGCAGATGTCATGGATAAGCAGGTTGGTAGCTGACCTGTGTCAATTAGACTGCAGTTAGCCACAATACTAAAGCTATTGCTGGGAGTTTACTCAGATTTGGCGACAGGCCCTCTTTCTGTGCCCTGTGTTGTTCAGTGCTCAGCGTGACGGGGACAGGTCCGTACTGAGACTGCAATGGGTGACCCTGAGACTTCTTTTGTAGAAAGTCACATCTGACATGGGGCTGAAAGCCAGCAATGGAAAGGTGCTTCCTGCCCTGATGGTCTTTTCCGAAAGCCTGCGCTACCTGAAGGAACATGCCCTGAACACCATCCAAGAGGCTTCTTTCCAAACCGTCTACAGCGAGGAGGAGATCACCTGGGTCATTACTGTCCCAGCCATATGGAGCGCTGCTGCCAGGCAGTTCATGCGGCTGGCAGCAAAAGAGGTAAAATCAGGGGTTATCCTACCTTCCTGAATTACCTTTGGGGATTTCTCTGCCCATTGGGGCAGAGGAACTCCTCAGTATTTAAACAACCTGTATATGAAACTTCAGTTTATGAGGGAGAGAAATCTCCCGTGTTGGGAGTGGTGTGGGAGAGGATGTCCCAAAGTGGCAGTAACAACCACTCTGCCCTTTCCCCCCAATGCCGTGTAGAAATGAGCCTCACAGATGTCAGCAGTGCAAGACCTACCACCCCAGCGTGGGCTCCTGGGGTGAGAACAGCCTCCCTAGCAGGTGGCACTTGTGCAGTGGTGATTTCACCACCTTTCCTTGAACTGACACCTCTCTCTTGTGGTTTTAGGCAGGACTTATCTCTGATATGACCTCTGAGAAGCTGATCATTGCCTTAGAGTCAGAGGCTGCATCACTGTGGTGCAAACAGCTTCCACAGGAAGGGTTTATGACAGCCAGCAATGACAAGAAGAAGTTGGAAGACTCCCCTGGGATCCAGTATATTGTTGTTGACTGTGGAGGTAAAATTTTCCCTGTTTAATAGGTGCCATCCACGCTGGGCATGGAGCATGGCTCTTTTGCAGTGTCCCCAGCAGTCTACAGTGCAGTCCCAGAGCTTGGACTCCACTGCTGTGCTTGTCATGGGGTTTTTATTTCTACTTCTCACTTAATGATGTCCTACAGCCAGGCAGAAAAATGGGAGAAAAGAGAAGGACTGCTAAAGGTGTGACCCATGGAAATGGAAGCCACTGAGTGTCTCATGCCATCATGCACTTCAGACCAGACAGTCAGGGCAAGAGCCAGATGAGTCTGCACCATGTCCCAGTGTCAGGCACCAACACATACCCACATACTCTTTTTTATTGCCTGAACTCACAGCTTCCTCTGTAGGAGCATGTGCAGTGCCCAGTGAACTGAGCAAAGAGATAGTTGTCAGGCCCTGTGGAATAAATCATTAAGAATATTTGAGGAAGCACCTCTGCGTAATTTCTGTATTTTTTCGCTGTAACAGGAATTTCCTGCCGAGATCGGTCTGGTGATTGTGGACAAACACTGAAAAGTCTTCCAGGGGCCCACAAGTTTCTGAGACACTCACCACTGCTGCTCATCTTAGTTTAGCACTTTTATATCAAAAAGCAGGAGTCAACTCTCGGTGTGAGGAGGCCAGTCTCCTTTTGTGATCAGAAAGGAGATCCATTTGTGCGGGGAGCAACTCATCGGCAATTACTGCAGGAAGCTTGGGAGAGCAGGCTTGTAAACAGAGGTGCCTAAATTTAGGGAATCCAGAGGGGTGCAAGCAATAGTGGAGGAGTGAGGATGAGAAAAGGAAAAAAGAAAAAAGAGCACACTTGTGAACCAGGAGTTCCGAGGTAGGGTTGTATTCAGTGGAAAGTGAGGACCTCACGTACTTCAAAGAAAACAGCTAAGTAAATTTGTGTTTGTGTGTGTGTAGGTGGCACAGTAGACATCACAGTACATGAGATCCAAGAAAACCATTGCCTGAAGGAACTACACAAGGCATCTGGAGGTGGATGGGGAGGCAACAAAGTGGATGAAAACTTCATGGATTTCCTTAGGGAAATATTCAATGATGGTGTATGGGGTGAATATGAAAAGGAACACCCTACTGAATTACAACATATGATGTACAACTTTGGTCTACAGAAATGCTCTGCTAGCAGAGAGGCAGTCTACATACGTTGCTACTACAACTTGACCAAACTGGCAGAGCGCAAGAAGGACATCTCCCACTTCTTCAAAAAAGTAAATGGAGTTGTGTGGTGCGATGGGGTGTTCATGGTTACATATGAGAAAATGAAGACCTTTTTTGATTACAGTATCAGAAATATCATTTTTACTTTGAGGGTAATTCTTGACAAGCCTGAGATGGCCAAGGTCCAGTACATTTTGCTTGTAGGAGGCTTTGCATCTAGCATCATCTTGAGAGATGAGATCAATCAGGCCTTTAGTGAGGAGTATCATATCCTATGTCCATTGGATGCCCAAGCAGCCATTGTAAAAGGGGCTGTTTTATTTGGGGTCAATCCATGCATAGTTGCCTCAAGAGTCAGTGCTCGGACATATGGCATAGCAGTAAATCAGGACTTTGATGCTGCAATCCATGACTGCCGTAAAAAAAAGATCTCAAAAAAGGATGGCTATATTTACTGTACAGATCTCTTCAAGAAATTGGTTGGAATTGATGAGTCAGTGAATATAAATGAAGATGCCCATTATTATTTCCATCCAACAGAAGCAGATCAAACACAAGCAAAGTTTTCTTTCTATTGTACAGAAAAGCAGGATGCTCAGTATGTAGATGAGGAAGGGATGGAATGCGTTGGCTCCTGTATAGTGCCAATGCCAGACACAAAGCTTGGGAGGAAGCGCCAACTGAAGCTGGATATTAAATTTGGGCTCACTGAAATTAAAGCCACATGTACTGACATTACTTCCAAACAAAAACGGACAATTGCAATAGATTTTTTATCTGTGTAAATTCTCAGTACATCGAGCAGAAAGGACAATAACTCAAGGGAGAACAAGGCTTCAGTGAGAGACAATAACCTTACAGTAGACAAGGCAAATGGACCATGAAGTTCATCATCCAGCCTTCTGCTTGCACAGATAAACAATTTGCTACTCTGATTCTCTATGATTCTATGGTTCCTTCCATTATTCACCAGCCACCCTTTGTGTCTAACACCTCTCCTTCTGTTGTATCTGACAGCAGGATTATCTGCTGCTTTATCTCTTGCCTTTCTAGCTTAGCCCTAATGCATTGCTGAATAGTCCATACCACCAATATAATCATTTGTACTCTACCTGTGTTTGATACAGAGCTTCTGGACAGGTGTCTTAACTTCCATATATACCAGACTATAACTGTTTCTTTTAGCCTGATGTCTTCTACATCCTTTCTTCCTTTGATATCAGGTCTCTTTAATCTGGAGTCCAGGTTTGACTCTGCCAAGGGTGACACTGAATGGATTTCAGTTCTCTTCAGGACATTTCTTACATAGACTGCGTGTAATTTACATGCTCATATCTCAGTCAAGGGTGCTATGTGGTGCAGTAACTCAATGTAGCCTGAGAGCTTGTATCCAAAGCCTGTGGGAGTGTTGTTTCCATTAAACCATTGGGTGGTTTGATCTTCTTAACTGAGTAGATATAAATGACAGATTGTAACATTACAGTTACCAACAGCGTTTATGCTGCTGCCTGAGCTCCTCTGTCAGGCTCTGGGTACCCTCTACATCTCTGACTTGGGCTTGGTAATTTCCATGTTCGTTAAAAGCTCATTTCTTTGCCTCCTGCCTACAGCACCTGTGCACAAGTTCAGCACAGTGTGAACTGAGTGAGCCCAAATTTATCCAAGAAAACAATGTGATCATGCATTGTACTGGCTCTGGCTGGGGTGGAGTTAGCTTTCATCACAGCCACCCTTATGTTGCTGTGTGATCTGTGACAAAAACGGTGTTGATGGCACACCAGTGTTTTAGCAATAGCTGGACAGTGCTTGCACAGTGGCAAGGCCATCTCTGTTTCTTGCTCTACTCCTGCAGCAAGGAGGCTGGCAGGGTGGGAGCAAGGGGCTGGGAGAGGAACACAGCCAGCACAGCTAACCCCAGCTGACCCAGGCCATGTTCCGTGCCCTGTAACTCCGTGCTCAGCAATAAAACCGGGGGGAGTTTCTCCAAAGTAGCTATTGTGTGGAGACCGGCTGGGCATCGGTCTGGTGGTGGGATGTGGTGGCTGCTGTTGCCCCGCTTGGGCTTTTGTTGGTTTTTTCCCCCCTCGCTAAGGGTGTAGCTCAGCACCAGCCTGTCCCACTGCAAATACTTGGTTAGCTGGGTACACTGCATGAAAACTCAGTGCTGTCACCTTTATTAGTTGTAATGACTGTGTTAGAATCACTGCTAGCCATGTTATTTAATGCTGTCAATCATTAAAGCAGCATTCAGAGGATTAATCCGTATATATATACTATGCCCCATGATGTACAAAAGCTGGGCTATTTTGAATACATCACCTTTGTTTTCACATTTAAAATCCTACGTGCAAAATAAAAGTATTCTCAACAGAAACCTGTGTAAGTTTCGATCATGTCAGATCGTACTGCTCTTAAACTGTGTGAGGCCATTCTGGGTGACTAGGTCCCAAGAAGCGGAATACACCTGCTTCTTTCTTACTCTTTGGACCTGGTAGTTTCACCAGTGCAGATTGCAACACAGCTTCACCAGAGCCTGCCACTGCTTTCTCAACAGGAGGGGGAATACGGTCTGGTGGCAGCTGGGAGAACTGCTTGGGTCAGCCCCAGGTCTTTCCCACCCTTGTGCTACGTGGGCTTTGGCATTCAGACATTAACACCACCAGCTGTGATTACAGCTCCTAATTTTACTTGTTTTGATGAGCTTGTAATGTGGGTAACCTCAGATAGTGAGCATGGAGCTGGTGTTCGTCATCCCTGAAAAAGCAGCACTAAGTGTCAGCATCTCAAGCTAAGCGACCGAGAAACCTGGCAATACCTGCTCTGGGGGACTCTAACCTCTGCCTGACGGTACAAGGGGCGCTGAGGAAATAAGAATTATAGCTGCCAACCCCCTTCCAGCCACCCTCTACAACGGGCATGTCTGCTGAGCTGAGGATTAAGCCCTGTTGTGAAATAAATAAACAACAGGTTTATTTATATTAAACATTAAACTTAATGAAATTTCAAGGAGAAGAAATCATGGGCAGCTTCGCAGTGCCTGTGACCGGGGCACCAACAAGCTCTGCAGGTGGTCAGCGCTGCCGCATCCCGAACGGCTGGATGGGTAGAAGGTGCCATCCCCTGTTTCTGTCCCTGGACCCTAAAGCACGTGGTTTCTCAGAAACCAAGCTGAACACACGCCGCTTCGCAGAACCACCACCGGTTCCCTGCACTGCTGCGGGAGGCACATCCGCTGCGTCCGTGGCTGGGCGCAGGGCCAGGAAAAGCTTGGCTGCCACACCCGGCCCAAACCACTGCCTGCGCTCGCTGCTGGGGGATTTGCAGCACGCTCTGCATCACCCCTCCGCAGCCCAGCCTCACCCTGCCTGCTGAGGGGCGTTCCGTCCATCCACAGCCGAGGCTGTGCTCGCAGCGCTGCCCAGCACTCCCTTAGGGAATACATCTCCCTGTTCAGCAGAAATCATACTTAAGAGCATTCACTTCCTTCGGGATATTGAACAAAACAAACCACAGGAGAAGAAAAAGAAATAAACCAAGCAGACGCCCTCTTCCCCTGGGGTGCAGTGGTAACGGCAACAACGTGATGACTTTATGATTAAACAGCATATTTTTCACAGCTATTCCATGCCAAGGCTAAAAAAAAAGGCTTCTGGAGCTTTCTCGTTTCAATTTCTAGAGCCCCCGGAGGTGTAGTGTAGATGTGTATAACCCTGGTATTGATATCAAAACTTTATGAGGTATCACTGTGTTCATCTCAGCAGATCACGCAGCAGGAAAACAGAAGATAATTTTCCAAAGCAGTGAAAGTAACACCAGCAAGTGAAAGAAAAGCGTGTTGCAGAGAGCAGGGTGACATGCTTGAGGACATCATTGTTGGGTTTGTTTGTGCAAGAGGAGGTCAGGGACTGCTCTGTGCTGCTCACAGCTGGCTTGGCACCCGTCAAAATTAACCCATTGCACCCCAAAACTGGACCAACAATGATGAGTCTATGGGACCTCTGTGGAAACATGTTTAAGAAAGAGCAGTGAATTCTGGAAGAGACAAGGCCAGGGCAGATACAGCACCCAAAGGGACAGTGACTGGTAGAAGAGCCTGTGCTGGAGCAGCGAGAGCACAAGGACCCCGGTGCACCAACACCCAGTTCCTGCACTGCCCATGGTCTTGCCAAAGGGCCTGGGTGTAACCTGTGCCACAGGGACTAGGACAGGGTGAAGAGAGTGTCTAAGTGTGGGTTGGTTTCTTATTTGTTAATAATTTACTTTGCGTGAAATTTGCCAACTCAAACTGGGTATTTTTGGACCCACGACAGGATGTCTGATGCTATATGGAGTCAATGAGCACCTTTGTACTGCAATGTCCCAGACAAGTTTGGGAGAGTAGAGAAGTCCCCTAGGGAAGCTGAGGTTTGCTTGTGAACTGCTGCAAACAGAAAACAAAGAAGGAAGTGAAGGGTGAACAAGGGTGATGAAACGACTAAGAAGCTAAGAGGGAGGAGTCATCCTTGAGCAATGTGCGTTGTTGCCACAGCTCAGGACAGAGAGTTGGGCTCACCACCACGCTGCAGCTTTTCCCACTGAGAACCGTCCACAAGGGTGCACAAGGGTCTGCACCTGCAGAGAGAGGAAAAGTTGGAAGTGCATAGTCATGTACATTCACATCCCAAAGAAAAGCCACCTCTACTTCCATACTTCCATACCCTTTGAGTAAAGTGAGTGCTCATTTTTCGGGAGCTTGCTCTCTCCCAGGCCACTCATGACAAGCACCTGATGTGCACTCTGCCCTTGGCCAGAAACTTGGTCTACCGAGTTCCTCCCAGGAGGTTTTGGCTTCCCAGGTCTGGGAGACGGCAGTGCCATCCTTGCTCCTCCTTCTGCACCCCTGTGCTGGTGGCTGGGCTCAGACTACGGCACTTTCCCAGTTTGTGTTTGACTTCCAAGAGGCAGCCCCACTTCTGCCACGGGTTTTCCTGGAATCTGGGACATTTTTCTGTGGATTTAGGGATGCGAAAGCAGAAGGTTGTGCAGCTTTCTATCAGAGCACTCTTTGTTTGCTGTGGTAAAAAGGAAAGGGAGGGAAGGAGGGGAATTTTAGTTAAGTCCTTTGAGGTATCCCTTGGCAGCAGTGGGACACAACCCCTCCAAGCAACCACCACTTTCCTTCTGCCCCAGGGTATTGGGTTGGTTTTGCTCACTGTGCTGAACATTTCACA
>NW_009921502.1:35774-46479 GCF_000696875.1 Nestor notabilis | reverse complement strand
CCATCCCAAACAATACCAGGTTTTGTCTGTGCTCAGTGTCCAGCAGCAGCAGCAGTTCCTCAAGCCCCTTAGCCCTTCTTTCATGTGCGTGGACTGGACTTAATCAGAACATTCCTGCCAGAGAGGTTAAGCCCGGGCGCTGTGTGGATAATCCAAGATTTTATTTTCCTCCAGTTCTAAGTGACTGTGAGGATAATGGGCCCACAGGCACCATCTGCAGCTCCACACTGGCCTTCCTTCTGCCCCTTTTCTCTTTCTCACTCCTGGGCAGGTAGGGCTTGGGGATAGGACAGTGATCCCAGCTGCAAGCTGGGAGGATGAGGGTAGTGAAATGTCTGTGCTTCTGGCCTGGCTGTCCTGCTTCATTTACCTCCTGTCTTAAAATTAGGATGCTTTCCAGGGCACTGCAGCTGTGGTTGCTGTGCCCATGCTGCCATCACCATCCCTGCAATGCTGCCGGTTTGGGCTGGTGATGCCTCCCAGCTGCACAGTACCGAGGCAAGGAGCAGCTTCAGGATGAGCCCCTGTTAAACCAAAGCGCTGTGGGGAAGGTCGTGACAGTAGCATGAAAGCAGGACTTGAGAGAGTTGCTGGACCTAGAAGTGGGATCTTTGGAGTGAAGGACCAAGAAGCGATGGGAAGAGGGAGCAGCAGGGCACCAGGATGCCCGCAGCACAGCAGCCCTCTTGGGAGAAAACCAGGAAAATGGGTGCTTGGGCAAGGATCGCCCTCAAGAAAGAGAAGCCAAGCACTGGCCTTGGCAGGGGTGAGAGGAGAGGAGAGCTTATCTTTTTCTTCCCTACTGAAAACTCCCTTTTTCCCCTTCTCAGACGGCGGAATCTTTGCTCTGGCACCTGACACTATGGCGAGAGTGCTAGTCCTCCCTCCTCATGTGGCTGGTTTCTTTCCTGATTAAAAGTGATTAGGCAGCCCTAACGCCTGCAGAAATGTGACTGAGGGGAACGGAGACAAAGAGTTCATTCAAGATCTCTTAAATCCCTGGGGCAGTATTTAGAGAGCCCTGAAGAGAGAACTGGAGCAGAACCACCCTGCCAGGACCTCCCTGCCCTTCTCCCTCCTGCTGTGCCCTGTGTTGCCAACGTCTCCTCCACCATGTCATTCTCTGAAGCAGAGGTGCAAAGTGCCCGCGGTGCCTGGGAGAAGATATATGTGGATGCCGAGGACAATGGGACAACTGTGCTGGTCAGGTAGGGAAAAAGCCCATCCTGTTGCTACCCCACAGAGTTGAAAAAGGAATGGCAAGAAGGATGGAGCTACCACCTAGGAGCATGTCCTGGTGTTTTTCATGCAGCCCTTGCTGGGAATATTTTGGTTTGCTGTGGTTTATCCCACCTCAGATAGGAAATGGGGAAGAGGAGAGATCCACACAAAATAAAAGGAAAGGGGGAAGGAGTGGGAAAGGAAGAAGAGATGAGAACAAATTATTTACCCCACTCATTTAAGGTAAAGAAGAGAAAGTGCGGTATGAAAGAGAATGAGAACAAAACGTGGGCTCTATTTCCCTCTTCCCTTTTACCTCTAAACTATTCTAATGACTTTTTTTTTCCTTTTTAACTTGCATGTCCTGAATATTTATATTTTGATTCTTGTTCAGCCTTTCCAGCCCGGAGCCCATCTGGTCCGTTGTGCTGTACACTTCCTATGGGCTTTCCTCTCTGTTTTAACCCTGATTTCCTCTCTTTTTCTGTAAGACAGAAGTTTCTTCTGTTCACCTTTCACAAATTCCTCTCTCCGCTGGGACTTACACCACCTCCATATGTGCACTGATCAGCCCAAACACTTTTCTGGTTATCACACCTTTACTACTCCTCTACCTTTCTTGTATATCACATCTTGTGGCTGGATCAGCCTCAGAAAGTGTCATGTGCTGCTCTTTCCTTCTGCAGTCTACACAACCTAAGGACCATTAGGGTCAGAAATGCAGCTATAAAATGCTAGTAGCATCCAGTGGCTTGGTTCCCCAGGGTAATTTACTCTAGAAGGTTTTGCCTTAGTGTCCAATAGCCTCAGCCTTGCCTTTAGAAAAGTTCTGGGCTCCCCAGTACAACAGATGCAGTGGACATACAACGAAGGGCCATGGAGAAAGGCCCCATGATGAGAGGACTGGAGCCTGTCTCCTGTGAGGAGAGGCTGAGCAACCTAGGACTGTTCAGCCTGGAGAAGAGAAGGCTGAGGGGGATCTTATCAATGTATATGAAAACCTGAAGGGAGGTGTAAAGAAGGATCCTCTCAGTGGTGCCCAGTGACAGGACCAGAGGCAATGGGAACAAACTGGAACACGGGAGGTTCTTTCCAAATATCAGGAAACACTTTTTCACTGTGAAGGCAACTGAGCAGTAGCACAGGTTGCCCGGAGAGGCTGTAGAGTCTCCATCCATGGAGATATTCAAAAGCTGTTTGCTTGAGCAGTGATGTTGGACCAGATGACCTCCGGAGGTCCCTTCAAGCCCAGCCGTTCTGTGACTCTGTGAAATGTAATCTAGAATCTGCTATTGCTGTGTCAGTTGGATAACTGGTTTACCCAGCTGAGTAAACTGCTTTTTTAAGAGCTTGACCAAGATGACTGTAATTGATGTATTACAAAAGACAATTCCTTTACAAGTGGCATTGAATTGTGTTACTTTTGAATAAAAAAAAGGAGCAGTACTTGATACTCAAACAACAATCCATCACAGGCAGTAAGAAAGTTTTGGGATGGACTCTAGGAAGGGGTTAATTAACAAAACCAGTAGTAGGGTTTCTCCATGAAAACACACACTGAGAGCACAGTAAACGTATCTGTTGTCCAGCACATCTTCGGGAATATTGCTGTGTCACACTCATCTGATGTGAATGTCCTCTTAGCTCTTGGTGCATTTTATCTCGGCCTAACACTCAGTCAACACTGAGGAAATGCTTACTTCAGGAGCAGCAAATAAACACAGTATAGGTAGGTTAAGGTGGAGTGAGCAAAGGGAAGCGTCCTGGGGAGAGGTGAGACAGGCTCTGCAGCGGTCACAGGGGCTATGCACAGATGAGAAGGGCAAAGAGGAGCCAAGAAATGCAGGGAATAGAGGTGACCCTTCTAATAAAGAGAAGGGAAAAGTACAATAAATGCATAAGACAAGGCCTGGAATGTGAAGCCATATCTATGCTGATGCCTTGGTCCACAAATTAGGATGTCTCTCATTTCTCAACAGGATGTTTACTGAGCATCCAGACACCAAGTCCTACTTCTCACACTTCAAAGGCATGGACTCTGCTGAAGAGATGAAACAGTCAGATCAGATCAGAGGGCACGGCAAGAGGGTTTTCACTGCCATCAATGACATGGTGCAGCACCTGGACAACTCTGAGGCTTTTCTTGGAATAGTGAACCCACTCGGCAAGAAACATGCCACCCAGCTGAAGATTGACCCCAAAAACTTTAGGGTGAGCCAGCAGCCCTCTTCCCAGGGGCTGTAATTGTGACTGGGAGGATGTCTTCCGCTTTGAGGGGTAGAACTGAGGAAAAGAGGCTTTGTGTATAAAAATATGTATATACTTCAGAGACTGGAGAGGTGGAGGTGAGATGGTTGATGGTGGACAACAGCAGGAGTGAGAGATCTGGCATCTGTTGGGAAGAAGGCTATGCAGCAGATGCGATGCAGGCAGGTCTGCTCAGATGGAAGCTGCAGAGGCTGCCCACGAGTTGTAGTGGGTTTTCTTAGTGCAACAGGATTCCCACACTTGTCATTTAATAACAAGACACAGAAAAGCAGCTTAACACTGGACTTCAGTCCTTGATGTCTATTTCTTTCTAGTAGCAGGAACTGAGTTTTTCTAGGACAACCTAAACCAGCTGCTATTGAGCAGCAATGGCAACAGTATTGCCACCACTAAACAAACACAGATAATAAACACAGGGTCAAAATACTTGCCCAAGTCCACCTAATGCTACTATCAGAGTGCATTTATAACTGTTTTGTCTGCCTCACACAGCATAAAATGCAAAAAGAGGCACCTTTTGGCCAAGGTCACTTAGGCACCAGAAAGGTGATTTCCAAAGCAGTGGGCCCAATTTTTGGTAACTGGGAGAGTAAGTGAGGATTTCTGCTGGGAGAGATCCTGAAAAGACTTTTTCAGGGTAAAGATGCACACAAAACAATAAATGTTGCATGGAAAAGGAGCTGACATTTCAAAGCATATCACCTACCTAGTGACTATGAAGACAAACTCTCATTACTAGAGTGCTAGATTGCTAATCGAGGAAAGATTAGGAAGAAATTTACCCCCACAAGCCATGTAGTCCATAGGTGTCCAACATGGGGCTCCCTGTGGCCTCTAAACATTTGGGACAGGCCACTGCCAGGAGAAGGGCTGCAGTGAATGGACCAAGTGAACTGGTCCTGTCCTGTCCAGTCCTGCTCTCTGTAAGTGATGGATGCAGTCAGCATTAACTAGATACGGGATAGTTAAAAGAACAGCAGCAGTAACTGCATTTTTTGGTGAATTCTATATCTACTTTTCCATGACCTATTACAATCTTTGTATGCAATACACTGCTGAATTGTTCTTGTACCCCTTTTCACTCTCCAAGAATTACAACTATGTATTTTGTTCTTATGCCCCTAATGTGGAGGAAAGTTCACACTGGTTGGTTCTTCCTTCCTCCCTCTTTAGGTTATCTGTGACATTATCTTGCAACTGATGGAGGAGAAATTTGGTGGAGACTGCAAAGCTTCCTTTGAGAAGGTGACCAATGAAATCTGCACTCACCTCAACAATGCCTACAAAGAGGCGGGTTGGTGAAAATACACGACCTCCAGGCTCTTCAAATGTCTTGCCAGCACTGCTGATTTGCTGCTTTCGGGCCCCCAGTCACAGTTGGAAAATGAAAAAGGCAAGAAAATGGCTTATGTAATGTAGATATCAGTGTCAATAATTGCCTTAGCAAACTGAGTTCTTACAGCTAAATCAAACCTGCAGATACATCAAAGCCAACCAACAAATCCGGATGTGCTTTGCTGCTTCAAGTGGGTTCCTCTGGCCACTGTGTTTGAAGACTACATTTTAAAATGATGACTTTAAGCTTGCTATTCCTGAGAGAAAGACTTGGTCCTTCCAGCAGCACCAGCCCAGAGATGCACCAGCAGCTCTCTGTCTCAGCTACCACCTCTCCGTCCTCACAAACAATGAGCAGGAGACCATTTTGAAGCATCTCCAGGGACTTTTCAATGTCATTATTTAAGAGGCATGGATGTTGTTTTGTGTTTGAACTACAACAATGGAGGGTGTGGTGCATGGGGAAGACGCAGGGGAGGTCCCATCCTTCATGAGCAGGCAGAGTTCCACAACCTTGGGAGAGGTTTCTCTAGCAGCTTGCAGCACAAGGGGTGACAACACTGAATGTGGCCACCACTGGGTCACTTGGGGCAGGGATGAACATCTCCAGCACATTGCTTTCACCATGCTACTCCCAGCAAATTGCTCTGGCCACATACTCAGGAGAGGGCAATAATATCAGGCTTACTAACTGCCCTCATCCTTTCTTATCACACAGCCTGAGCCTCCCTTCTGCGGTAACTGGGTCCCAAACTATTTAATTGTTTTTCCTTGTATTCCTTAGACGTGGGGAAATAATCAGCTAATAACCGCAAATAACCACATGTCATTTTGCTTCAGTGTAATGCAATAAACACAGAGAAAGCACATGCATCCTCTTATTTATAGTACAGAAAAGGCACTGTGATGTGCAGCAGTGGTAGCTGGTTAGAGTGTGTGGTTACTAGTGGTACTGGGGGGGCTACCAAAATCAGCTCAAGCTCCCATCCAGGCACCATCACACTTGCAGTAATCCAGCTCCTTGGGTGGTGGGAAGGGAAGCTTTCCACTGACCACAGAACAATTTTGTCAACAGCTAAAAATGCAGAATTCTCCTTCTGATGCGTAGTTTTCCTCACCCATCCCATTTGTTTGGCAATGAATGCTGAAGTCCCAAAGTCCAGAAAAGGAACTCTTGCTGGAGCGGGAGGATAGGGCAGGCTGCTTTATTTGATTTGCTATTTTGTTCAGCTTGGGAGAAAGGGAAGCGTATTGCACAGCATTGACAAGTATCTTAAGAAAAGAACAAAACTTGTAAAAAAATATTTCTAATCTCAAACCCCTTCAAGGAAGCACAGGTAGTGAACACGCTGTAAAGCTTAAAATCATTTCCCCTTTTTATTTAGTTGCCTTAATGCACACTAAGAGCACTACTTCCTGTAACAATGGTCAGCTGCAATGATGTGCTCGTCATTGCAGCCATAGGCACTCTGGGCTGACAGGGGCCTGACAACACCAGCCGATGCTTTAAGGCTCTTGCGTTCCCTGCTCCTGTGATGAAGAGAGGTATAGCAAAAGCAAAGCATGTGGCACAAACCAAACTCCAGCTTAAGCAGAGAGTTATTTTTTAAGCCATTCACAAAGCCTTTTTAAATCTGAAAAAATTGTGTGATGCGAGTGCTTTAGGAATACATGGCCCCTTTTGTGGTTGTTGTTGCTTGTCCGAGATCTCAAAGGACAGCAGGAAGCTTTCCCAACAAAGCATAGATGAGATCACATATTGAGATTGAGGATACCTGAGCCAAGTTGCCAGTTTTCCGAAGCCTCACTGCCCAATCCTATCTGACTTTCCTTGTACCTCACTGTGCCTCTGCAAAACAGCAACATTCATGTACTGGGGAGGCAAACCAAACACACTACTTACTGAACTGGTGCTATACACACTGTATGCACTCTTCGGGATAACTTTGATCCCGTGAAGAGAAACCTAAGGGAAACATCATACCTAAAGGGAGCAGGAAGAGATTTCCTGTGGTGCACCACCACTGAGTGGGACCAAAGCCCTGACACCAAGCTTCATGGTTTTCTTTTCTCTTACAGCCTGTGGGACATGAGGAAGGTCTGGGTGAGACAACAGAACTGTGACATAGCACAGGTAGTCTTACAGGTGCCTGTGATAGGTTAAGTCAGGTAAGTCTTGTGGAGTCTTTGTGTCTGACCTAAAGCAGAACAATGTAGATGCATGGAAAACACTGAGAAAAGGGAAGAGGAATGAGAAGTTTGTCCCCTCATAGAGGAAGCTGCTCAGCTATTAAAAGGAAAGTGCCTTGCTTTCCTTTTGTTGGAAAAAATGTTGCTGGAGACAAAAAGCATTCCCACAATCAAAACCTGATCTTGCAGAGACAACCAACCACTTTCCTGATGCAAAATATTACCTAAACACTGTAAAAACACATATGTACTTAAATCCAGTTCATTGACTTCGTTGTGTGAACTTGGACCTTCCAATGGGGACAGCTTTGGGAAAGAACAAGGAATAGAAAATAAAGGATCACAGGCAAAGAGATGAGATAAATTTAACTTGAAAAACTTCACTTGCTGTGGTGACGAAGCAGAAGCTTACCCAGAGGAAGCTACATTTGCAAGGCATCCCTGTGCAGATACACATCAATGTTGGGTTAAAATCCAGAAGTCCAGTGGCGTGCGACAGCATCACTAAATCACTCTGAGACAAGGGCTACAAACATCCCGAGGTAATTTGAAATGACAGGGAGTGTT
Organism: Nestor notabilis; assembly: GCF_000696875.1. NCBI lineage: Eukaryota > Metazoa > Chordata > Aves > Psittaciformes > Psittacidae > Nestor > Nestor notabilis. The sequence continues at coordinate 38,898 of NW_009921502.1, read as the reverse complement.
TTACAGAAGCAGTTAACCTAGCCGTCAGGGCACTGAAGTGTAGTAATCTTCTTGCTAGAGTCTGAGGCAAGTGGCCTTCCTGCCCCTGCCTGGAGCATGGGCAGTAGAGAGGTTTAGAGGTGAGTGAAGAGGAAGAAGTTGTCTCAGATATTCCAGGGCTGCCCAAAGAGGGGACTAGAGAGCTTGCAGAAGATTTGTGGAAGCATCTAGGAAATCCTTCTAGCGGGGCCCAGAGGAAAACCCTCCCTTGCAACCACTCTTCCTCCTGGAAGGCCATTTATACTATTGGTGGTTGAAGTGAAGGGCTGCTTGAGCTCCTTTACTGTAAAACTGTGGGTGTAGGTATGGATACATCCCTCAGAGCTGTTGCTTTACACTAAAAGAGTAGGGGCTTCTAGATGCTGTTTAAAACACATAGTGACAGGTAGAAGGTGGTGAGAGTACAGCCCAGAAGGGCACATGCAGGAGCAGTGATGTTCCTAGCCCCTGCTCAGTGCCAGGGTGGTCACTTCTGTTAGAGATGGAGAGGAGCAAGGAAGCCCTGTTAGACTCTCAATTCACCTTCCTGGTTAAACAGAACATACCACAAGGCTTGTAATGGCACCATGAGTGATGAGAAAGGATTGCTGCCTACAGATGATCATTCTGAGATATGACAAGTGAATTCTGACATCCGAATCAGCACTAGGAGCCACTGGTCCCTGAAAGAACAGAACAGCCACTGAACTCAAATGCCCATCCATCAGATGCGGCTCTCAAGTGCCTCATAAAAGCACAGGAGTGACTCATGGTGCAAATTGAATCAAAAAAGCCCCTAGTCCTACTCTGACCTTCTCAGTTTTCAACACTGCAAAATAGGTTTTTTTTTCCTCTCATTAAAACATCCTGTTTTAGGGAAAGGGGATGTTAAAGAAGATGCTTTTTCCCCCCCTTTTCTTTAGCTTTGCTAAAGATAATATTGAGATAATGAATATCTGTAATACCACTGAGGCTCAGTTAACCTTATATGCCATATCAGAGAACTGCCGTTTAGGCAGTCAGGTGGGTTTGAGCCAGTTCAGGGCATGGTTATACTGGTCAGATTGCACGTGGTCAGTATCAAACAAGCCCAAGACACACAGGAGTGGTTTTTCCTCCTGGTGTGAGCCAGCAGCATCTTAGACTGAATCGTTTGCTTACTCAGTGGACAGTAGCAATGGCAGTCCTGCTGTACTGCAAGAATGTTTTGTATGCCTTGGAGAGCCCACGCTTCTACTTGTGATGTCCCTGGAAGCACTTCCCCAGCAGGAAGCATTGATGTGGTGTCCCTCTTGCAGGCAGCAACATGGTGGTTCATCTCCCCCCCTGCGTGACCACATGGGAGGAGACAAATCAGGGACATGCTGCTGGTGATAGTGTGCTGATCTCCATCCAGCCTCCCCAGGCTGTCCACCAAGGACACCTGGCAGCCACTGACCACTGCCACCAGGCAGAGAAGGCTGATCCTGACATCATGCCAAAACTTCCCATTAGCATGGGCCACCAGAAGAGCTTCACATGGGGTTACAAGCTGGGGCAGAATTTTAGGACAAGGAAGAATACTGGAGCTGACACGTGGATTATGGTCCCATCCTCCACCAAAGCAGCACTTGCCCTAGCCTGCTGAAAATTAGCAGTTCTTCACTCCTATTGCTCTGCTGGAAACCTGTTTATGCTTGGGAAGACGACAGCAATATGAAAAGTTACAGCCATTTGATGCACCACCTTCTAGTGATGGCTACACAGAGGCTTGAGCACTTTGGTGCTGGTGCTGCCTGATGGCCAGTGCTGTGAAAGTCGCCACCTTTGCAGCCCCTCTGAGCCAGCACCAGGAACAATTTCTAACCTTTTTGCCCTTAACTGAGCATCAGCATCAATACTTTACTCCAGCCAGTGACTGTCTGATCATTTCAGCCAGGGAAAGGGCTGTACAGCCATGCTGGTTCCTGCTGTCCGACAGGCTCTTTTTGACCTTGCCCGTGTTGCTTGCTAATCCTGACCTTCCGTTGTGCCTCCTCTGCTGTCCTGCAGTGCTCTGCACAGCACCACCGAGAGCCTGGGGAAGTGATTTGGGACTGCGGTTTCCCGAGCAACAGGAGGTGAAAAGCCAAAGCCAGGAGACACAGGTCATGAGAATTTTCTAATTGCCTGCTGACTGTCCATCACGTGCCCACAGAAGGGAAAGCAGGGATAAAGAGGAGAGCCTGGGCTAGAAACAAACATTGCTTTCTCTTTTCCTTTGTATTTCCAGCTGCTGATACAACTCCTGCCTAGCAGTCCACTGCTTCCCAGTTTTGCTGGCTGCAGTGAAAGATGGATCTCAGGTCTTACTGAGAAGAATTAAAGAATTGCATCAGCAGTGATGGTGCAAGAACTTATTAAGAAGCCAGTAGGGAAAAAAAATATCAAAGAAGAAAAAACAAAACAAAACCCAAAACTAAACAAAGAGCAAGAACCATACAGGACTGAATGAAGACCACATTAATACTTTTTATAAGCCACCGCATCAGGAGAAACTAACCTCTACTGTTTCCTGAACAAAGGACAACTTTATCAAGGAAGGTGGCACATGAAATATGGGCTGGAGAATAATAAACTGGGGGTGGTGGTAAATAAATATATCTATTCTTTTCGCTCAGTTCATATACCTGCAGTCTAATAAAGATTGCCATCAAGCTACAACTGTGTCAGCAAAATTTCTAAGAGATACTTGGCTATGGCATCCTTAGGTTCCCCTAGGAGCTCCATTCCCTTCCCAGCCTGCAGTAAGCCCCATTGCAGGAGAGAGAAGGTATTTTCCTTGAACAAGAATGGCCTTGAGCACTGCCTGATCTCAGGCCCTCTCAATGACCTGCAGTCCAGCAGGCCACCTCTGGCTCTCTCAGTTGCCTAAGAATCAATGGCTGAACAGGCATCTGAAGGTAGAAAAGCCGGTCAACCAGGCTCAAGGTGGGAAGTGGTAACTATAGTGTGGTCAAATGATACATAGCATGACACGGGGCTAGTACATCTGTACCTGTAGGATGTATTCAACGTGGGTTAGTGGGTTGAGTGGCTTCATCTTCTGAATGATCTCACCATTGTATTTCTGGTTCTAGACCAGAAG
>NW_009921502.1:33637-35743 GCF_000696875.1 Nestor notabilis | reverse complement strand
GCTGAACCGTTTACTGAAGACTGGGAAATTAAAAACCACAAGAAGCCCAAACTATTTGATTAGTATCAAAGCTCTTACATAATGCAGCAGAGATGGATAGAGATTTCCTCCAGATCCCTTCCATAATCATTTTAATCATGCAAACTAATGTCAGTCAATACCGTTCTTCAGCTCTGCAGCAGGAAATACACAGATGATGAATACCTCAGTTTTCACATCCTGGAAATTAAGGTTCTACTGGAAGGGGGGAAGATCCTTACTTACTCAGGCACAACCAATAAAGCAGTCTCCCCTTCCGATATACGTTCCATATCTCTTGCATCAGAAGTGTGTTTCATCACTTGCCTTAATTCAGTTCTCTCCGTAACTGCATCCCAGACCTGTATTTTTGCATGTAATTCAGATTATTTCATCAGGAAACCAGAGGTAAGATGTACCTTCTCGCTGCTTAACATGAGTGTGGTACTCAGAAACTGTGAAGCTCAACACCCCACAAAAAACCTGTAAGTAATGGAAAACCCAAATCCAATCACCCTTTTGTAACTAAATTTAAAAGCCATTTGTAAAAATTAATGGCATATTATCCAGAATTTTCTAGGAAGTGTTTTGTCGCAGTATGCGGAATCTGTCAGCATCCCCCCCCTCCATCTTTTACAATACAAAATTTCCAGCTGCTGGCTGCAGGGGGAGACAGGCCCTTAGTATTCCTGGAATAGGAATATTTTTATTCCAGAAAAGAATTCCAATGGAGTTAGCAATCCACTCATCAGCAATTCCACTGTGCAAGATGTGTCTAGAAATAACTGTTCACCTTTTGTCACACCATGGGAATTCCATTAACTAGAATTCCATTAACAAAGGCATGACAATAGATGTTATTAAGCACTTACACAGTGGTCATACCAAGGGGATGAACTCTGGTAACTTACATTCATCACACAGCTGGGCCACACAGGAAATCATAAAACATTCCCAGGAAGGAAATTCATGTTCATTACAGCATTTCTTTAGAAGTTTAAAATTACCTGAATTCAAAGTGGAATGTATGTGCCATGCTGGATACAAGCGTTTGCAGAGATACAAAGGATCCTCTTCTGCACTTCCCTGCCAGCTAAAATACTGCTGAATTGTCTACTACTGTGTTACAATTAGCACCCATGTGTTCTGGCCATACTGAAGGGGCTGCAGAAGAGACACCGAGTTAAAATGCACACAGTGAATTTACAGTGATATTATACACCCATGATTAGCAGCCCTATAGAGGCACTTGGGACTAGGGAGGTAGGGGAGTGCAGGTCAGTGGTGCCATCTCAAGGAGAATTTACCAATTTCTAAACTCTGTGTGGGAGTAGAGCATATCTGAATAATCTGTAGGTCCCAAAGCATGTTCAATCCAACAGAATCAACAGAAACCCCTTTATGTTTTGTCAGCAACATGGACAGTGGGATTAAGTGCACCATCAGCAAATGTGCTGATGACATTCAGCTGTGTTGGTACACTGGAGGGAAGGGATGCCATCCAGAGGGACCTGGACAGGCTTGAGAGGTGGGCCCATGCAAACTTCATGGTTCAACAAGGCTAAGTGCAAAGCACTGCATGTGGGTCAGAGCAACTCCAAGCACAAATAGGGGCTAGGCAGAGACTAGATTGAGAGCAGCCCTGAGAAGGACTTGGGGGTGTTGGCTCAACATGACCCAACAGTGTGTGCTTGCAGCCCAGAAAGCCAGCCATGTCCTGGGCTGACCAGAAGGTTGAGAGAAGTGATTTTATGCCACTACTCCACCCTCCTAAGACCCCACCTGAAGTACCACATTCAGCTCCCCAACACAAGAGGGACACAGACCTGCTTGAGCGAGTCCAAAGGAGGCCACGAAGATGCTCATAGGGCTGGAGCACCTCTCCTATGAAGACAGGCTAAGAGAGTTGGGCTTCTTCAGCCTGGAGAAGGCTCAGGGGAGACCTTGTAAGAGTCTTCCCATAACTACAGAGGTCCTCCAAGAAATCTGGAGAGGGATCTTTTACAAGGGTATGTAATGACAGGACAACAGGGTGATGGCTTTAAACTGACAGAGGGGAGATTAAATTAGATATTAGGCAGAAGCTCT
>NW_009921502.1:33209-33547 GCF_000696875.1 Nestor notabilis | reverse complement strand
AGCAACGTGGTCTAGTGAAAAGTCCCCCTGCCTGTGGCAGGTGGCTGGAACTGGACAATCTTTAAGGTCCCTTCCAACTCAAACCCAAACAATTCTGTGATTTTATGTAAAGGCAGCGCGCACCTAAATGAAATAGAACTTTCTGAAACTAAAATAATTAAGGAGTTAATGGCTGTGCCATGATCATTATGATTCCACATGTTTTTGCCTTTGAAGATCTGATTACAATCCTAACCATCCTAAGAAAGACTGCTTCTCCTAGAGCACATCTGTATGTTAAAAAACTACGTTAGTTTCATAGAATCACAGAATTGTTTGGGTTGGAAAGGACCTTAAAA
>NW_009921502.1:262-33163 GCF_000696875.1 Nestor notabilis | reverse complement strand
GTTCACCTTAAAGAGACCAGTATACCCTTGTCAAGTTATTGGACAATCCGTTTGTTGGGGGTTTTTTTGTTCTCAAGTTTTGTTTGTTGTTGCTGGGGTTTTTGTGCGTTTTTAATAAAATTGAGGATGTAGCCCACAAGAAAAAGCAGAAAGAGTCCTTATGGAAAAAAACAAATATATTGAACACATACCAATCAAATGGTACAGATATGGGACTGGCTTTGATTTCAAAATTTAAGTAGAAATAAAAAAAAGATGTAATGCAACAGCTGTTCAATTTCCAAATCTAAATAGGCACTGTAAAAAGACATTTCCGCTTTCTCCAGCACACATTCCTGTCTAAATGCTCCCACTGTAATCAACTCCTAGGTTCCCAAACAAAAAACAAAACAAAACCACTGGGACCATAACCTTAGAGTAAAAGTTAACATCCATCCACCCACCCTCTTACAAAAAAGCAAACAAAAAAAATCCCCCGAAATACAACTTTTCAATGCTGCTGTTTTGACTGGAGCAGAATTGGAGAATTTATAAAGGTTCAAAAGCACCCAAGGCAAGTAGTACAACATAATTTGTTCACTAACTTGTATTGGAAAGGAGATTAAAAACATTGAGATCTGCATCTTGGTACATAAAACTGTTGTCCTGAATAAAGAGAAATCTTTCAGAAAAGTTTTACAACTTGGTGGAAGTCCAGGACCCAGCTTTAGGCATCATTAATTGATGGGGTTTAATTCTGACTTGGTTATAACCACTTTTATATACTGTACATCTACCCTAGTTGGATCAGTGTCTTTAACTGCTCACTGGTGTCCCTTTGAACAACTGTAAACTAAACCATAGTATGCAACTCCATAGGAAGCTAGAGATCAGGTGAATATACAGCCAGTTATATCTCCCCTGCTTCACGCTCCTCAGAGCTCCTCGGGTCTTCTGATCGGCCGTTAGCGCTTTCGTAGGAACGTTTCTTGTCCTTGAAATCGCGCGGTGACCTCTCTCTTGAGCTTCTATCTTTATCACGTGATGTTCTATCACGGTCTCTTGAACGTTCTTTGTCTCTGGAAGATCTTTCTTTTGAGGATCTGAAACGTGCAGTAAATTTGAGAGTTCGAGTGAGTCATGAACCATGAGCTATCAAACAGCCTTTTGAGTTTTTTTCTTTTTCTTGCAACCCAACTTCAGGTTTCTATGAATAGAAATGTACGAGAAGACACCAGGAATCATTCCACTCTTCTCCCTTTCCTACTTCCAATTTCAAAAGACAAATATTGTTAGCAGCCGAATTTAATCTACATTTATTAGAGAGCCCAGATTAAGGTCAATGTGCTTCAAATCTCTTATTTTCAACCTCCACCCTCAAGTTTGCATTAACAGAAGCTGAACTGAAATTTCTCATCTGTAGTCTCTAGCTTTAGAGCAATGTAGCTTACCTCAGATATAGAAATAACAAACTTAAATGTGTTTAAAAATGGGAGTTCAATTAAAAACGGGAGAATTCAACTTGCATATTTGCTATCACATAGCAAATATAACGCAAATCTGGAATCTGTGCTACAATTAAGCTTCGTTTGAAGAATTATCCTTCGTGTGATTTTGCAATGAGGGGTGGTGTTGTTTTTAGATATTTTACTCTGATAATAGCCATTTACAAAACCTTTACAATGGAGCCAGAAAAGAGCTGTTCTGTTAAGCAATCCACATAGTTTTAAATTAAATTGGCTACCTGTACTGGAAAAAACTGGATTACGCATCCTCCTCTATATTCCCTCAGAGAGCGCATCTACGCCTCTTGTGCAAAACATAACGTTTTCATTTAAAGATGTACTGCAATCATAGTAGATTCTAATACATCAATACATAAAAATCTTAACAACAAGCTATAAAGCAGCCACTAATTTCTTAGTCAAAAAAGCTGGAGTACTGTGCAGTAAGACTGCACTCTCTCCACTTACAGCAAGTTACTGTCATCACCTCAAAGTGTCAAAACTAAGGTCTGCAAAACACTCCTGCACTAATTCCCTTTTATAAGCTAACAAAGGAGAGACTTTTTATCTTAGTTTCTCAGCTGGAAAGATTACTTTCCCTGCAAATACAGTGTTTTGCAAGACTTAGTATTTGCAAACACTGAGATCCTCAGGTATTATTTCTATTCCACAAACTGAATGACAAATAAGAAGTGAAGCTACATGCCAAATAAGAAGTTAACACTGGTGTCGGTACAGCTATTTCACAAGTATTTTGTGCTGCAAGTCTCCTGCAGAAGTAACAATGCTTCCGAACTGGTCAGCTCAAGCTAACTCTAGTAATTAATCCTGGAATAGGCAGATAGATAGGACATGATGCCATGCACAGCTTTGGCTTTTCATTCAACACGTTTCTGAAGGAATGAGATGTATTCAGCCAGCCATCCCATCTCTATACAGGCGACTCTCTAATCAGCTGACATGAACGAAGACTGGCTTTAATGAATTACTCCATAGTGATACAAATTTTATCCAATTGCTTTAGCAAGCAGTATCACTACCAGAAGACTTAGAATTAAAATACCATTTCTCTCTTGAGGGCAAGATATAACCTCTAGAATGAGAACCTCTACTAGACTTACATTACCTAGAATGCTTGGAAAACATTAGTTTCCAAGCAATCAAGTGGTTCTTCAGCAGAAACCAAACTCTTGACCAGGTGTGTGGGAAGCATCCACATTGTCACGTTCACCAACTGTGAATTGTTTTACATGATACTGGTTCTAAGACAGACACCTACACTGCGTCTGAGAACAAAACACTCCAAGTAGCTTTACACAAAAGTCCTAGGGCAGCCTGAGAAAGTCCTAGAGCAGGCAGTCAGATCTAGGAAAGCAGGGAAAGATGCAGCTACAGTTTCAAACCTTCTGAGAGGTAAGATGTTTATCTAATTTGACCTGTGCTGCTCCTCCCCGTCTCCCTTGCCTTCTCAAAAGATGACAAAAATATATTAAAAGACCCCAACATACAACAAAAAAACCAAACCAAACAAACCCCACCAAAAAACCAAACAGAAAAACAAACCAACCAACCCAACAAAAACAACAAAAAGACAAAAACAAACCCCACAAACCAACCAAACAAAAAAACCCCAAACAAATGCAAATCAAGAAAGCAGAGGCTGTACTTCTCTTCCACAGCAAAGAAATAGGATAGGGCTAGAATATTCTGTTGTCCACCAGGATCTGAAAGATATTTAAAAAATTGTCTAAATGCTAAGAGTGGGTTCTATCTCACCCAGCTTTAAATGTCTGCAGTGTAGACATCTTAAGCTGAACAGCCAGATTTCCTTAATAGTCAGCAGAAAAAAATAGACTCTACAAGGTATGATTTGTCTCATCTTAAAATAGACATAAAATTCCATCAGATGAGTCTGTAATGAGACCCACAAGATTTACATCTGACCTAGTCAACTAAAGACAGGTGAAATGAAACCCCATCCTATGACTTCAGGTACTCTTCGTCCATACAGTGTCTGTTCGGTAGTGTATTAGCCCTCTTCACGTGAATTGCTGTAAGTGGGCTCAAACATATGGACACAACTATCTCTCAATTTACTCAATTTAAGTCTGCTGTCATGATTGATCTTACCATTGAGTATACATCTCAACATCTAACTGCAAATATGATGATTCATTTTAGTTATTTGGAACTTATAGTGACAGTGAGGAAACGCAGGACTTTTTTTAGACCTGCTCTTGGTAGGCCAGTAATCCAAGCCCAGGTAGACCTAGGATTCCTATAACCTTAAGCATGTTTCTGTTATTACCAGATGGGTTCCCATTATCTTAGACACACTGCTCCTATTGCCAGATGGTTTGTACAGATTCAGTTGTGCCACAGAGTGTGGAGATCCGCTCCTTATATTGATAAATTGGAAATAAGGTCCCAGACATTAAAAGACTTAAACCTATTCACCTGTTCAGAGGGCAAATGATGATACAGATTAAAGAAAATGTGTCTGTTAGATGAATTTTTGTATCTGTAGTATTTCCTCAGATGTAGGACACAATAAGCATCCCTTTACTTTCAGAACGAAGAAGTTCTTGAGAGGTGGCAGCTTTTCATTTTATGTGAGGCTCTCTAAAAAATACTTTCTGAAGAAGGGTGGATAGGAAAAACAGAAGGAACTGCATGGTTTGCTGCAAAGAGTAATAGTCAGCTCATGTTTGCCTGTGATAATGTTGTTATACAGAACAAAATGGGAAAATGACTTCCAAGAGAAACACATCAAGAGTTTCTCCAGTAAGGAGTCTAATTGCCTAGTATGCTTACATGTTGAAGTCATAATGAATGCAATCAAAATGGGGAAAAAACCCAGACACATAAATAGCTTTTACAGCAGGATACAGCAGCCTACAATAACTGTATTTTATGGCACTTCAACCAAGCCCAAAAATCACACTGAAGGCTTTAGGTTAACATAAAACGATGCAACACTTCCCACACAGCAACCACAACTCCACATTTCTCTTCAGGCCCTAGAATTAATGGCACCATGGGCTGCCCCTGCTGCAGCTTTCAACTGTCTTTCTGCTGCTTCTGGTGCCACAGGGTGCTCCTCTGCAAGAGTTTGGCAAAAGCACCATGTTCCCCAGATCTCAATTTGGTTATTCAAAACCAAAAGACTACGACTCCTTCCTAAAGAAGTTAACTTGATGATGGAGTATGTTTTTATTTTCCAGAGTATTCTTAGTCAGAACTCCTTGAACAGCTCAGTGTTTTGAGCTTAAAGAGACAGGACTGAATAAAAGAAGTATTTCAAGTCAGTATTTTCAGAAACTCCCCAAAACAAAGAAACAAAACAAAAAAATCCCACAAAAAAAAAACAACCAAACAAACAAAAAAAAACCCAAACCAAAAAACCCACAAAAACAGACTTGGCAACAAGTACTTCCCTGGACTAGAAAAAGAGTTCTTAGGAGGCAAGGAAGTATAATATATTTGAGCCTGCTAGTTTAGTTTTTTTTGGATTCTGGCATCAACAGTGGTATGGTACTCAAAAGGAGGACTTCTCCCACATTCATGTAAGAAGCAGCTCTAACGGCCAGATGGGCACCTCTGAAAAAAAGGGGTATCCAGCCTTGCTGCAAGTTCGATAGCTATCCTTGCCTCAATGCAGCAAGACATAGCTCTAAGGATTCTTCAAACACTTGAAAACATAAAGACAAAAATTTTGCTTGACCTCAGAGAAATAAACCCTGTTCAAAAGGTTTCCCCCGTTTTAGTCATTTGAGCTACTATAGGATTTTTCTTGCAAAAAACCAGCCCTATTCATTATTTCAACTGTCAAACAAAAAAGGATGTTTGCAATGACAACTTCTTGCTGAAGTGATACACCAGAGGGTCATGCTGCCACCCGACGGGATATGTTCTGGGATATGCTGAAGAAATGTTCTGACAGGAACCTCATGAAGTTCAACATGGAGAGTTCAGCCTGGTCTAATGGAAGGTGTTTCAGCCCGTGGCAGGAAGGTTGGAACTACATGATCTTTAAGGTCCCTTCCAACCCAAACCGTTGTAATATTCTATAAGCTGCTAATGATGGTATCATTAATTTTTTTCCTCAAGTTAACAGTAACACAATGACTGGTACCAAGGATTCCTCCAACACAGGTGTGCCTCATTCCTTCAGGGTAGGAACTGACAACGGGAGAAGTACTTCCAGTACTGAGTATTACAACGGTGAAATCTTGTGCCTGAAGGTACACTGGATTTTTTTCAAAAGTCACATAAAACAAGCCTTGAAGGCCTTATCCTTTAATAGCATCTTGCAAAATGACACTGACTTTATCTTCAGATCACCCTGTGCTTTTTCAGTTCAACTTTGGTAGCTGAGACTGACAGGTTTACTGTTATGTGGACAGCACCAGTGGTCCACACCATTTCCTGGTTCTTACATATTTCTCTGCTAACATACAGAAGACAATGCGTCATTTGTACTGGGCACATCATATTGGAGAGTTTGAACAACTACAATGAAAATCCTGCAACAATCAATCAGTATAGTTTTCTTTGAAGGACTGAAACAGAGTCTTGCATGGCTGGACTTCAAAGTTGAAGAATTAAAGGCAATTTGAGCATGCGCTCTATACATTGGTTCATCCAAGTTAACAAATGTGTTGATTCAAATGAAAGAGCTTATTTTAAGACTGAAAAACTACAAGTTTGAAGATTGGCTTATATGCCATTGTGAATGCCTTAAAGAGGCAGGTTCTTTAGGATAACTATGACAGGCTACAATCAAGATTGAAACTGCCGAGTCTGAAATGCTGACTTCAGGAGATGAAAAGAATTTTAAACACCAGACACTACTGATTGTATCAAGTAGGGTACTGGACATTTAAGTTTTATCCATCTGCAACAAATTGAATGAAATAAAAGATTTGCATCAACCCTGTTTTCTAAGCTCTCTTACAGAGCACAATGGGACTACAGTCACTTACTTACTCCAGGAAGAAAAAAAAGCAGCTCATTTTTAGGGAAAAGAGCCCATGGGATACTTGAACACGTTCAGCGCATATTTCTACATCCTTGGTGATATGACTCCTAAAATAATTTGAACTGTAAACCCTGCATGTGCATTAATTTCAAAACCACATCTTTTCTTGCAAGTTGAGAGATTGCTGGCATTTTAAGACTGGACACCACATCCACTGTATTGCCCTCAAACCTATGTCACAGTGGCTGACCTACACAAAAAAGGAACCCTGGTTAGGAGCAGGCCTCCCTACCAGATGTGACGTTGTGCAATTCCAGCACTCTCCTAAATTATGCTTACCTCACTCACCTAAAATAAGCCAGCAAATCCTCAGGAGCAGACAGCAATTGAGTCATTCAAAAGCAACAGCTCCAGACTGCTCTCTACAGTAATCCTTCAGTGAGGGGTTGAGCCACTTTCCTTGCAAAGCAACATCTTCAGATGCAATGCAACAAGTTTATTTTCAGGCATATCTAAACTTATCTGGCACAGTACACAACAGATGGGCTCCAGTGCTGGGAACAAGAGCCCAAGGGAAAAACCAAATGCATGACAGTAAAAGGGACTGCTGATATCCCTGGATTCAGATGGAGATCAGTTGTTTCTATGCTCCAGTAAGCTGGCAGTATTACTGATTTGACACCAGTACCTAATGTCATTTGTCCAAACCAGAAATAATACCTAACCCTATTATTCTAATTAAAAACCAAAATACTATGGTATGTCAAATCATAAATATGCTAAAGGCATAAGTAAAAGACATAGTGAAACACATTCAGACGATTCGATCTGAGGCAGTCTCAAAATGTGTTTAAATTACCAAGTGGGAAATGTAAACTTCATTTAGCGTGAAAATTCAGGTCATGCATTCTAGCAAAAGCCATTTATTTCTAGGCAAATATTTACCTCTTTTTGGAGCTGCGTTCTCGGCTTCTCTCCCTGGAACTATGTCTGCTCCTATGATGGCTGCGACTCCGGCTGCGGCTGGTAGAGCGAGACCTGTGGCGGTGGCGTTTCTCCCGGGATTTGGAGCGAGTTCTTCGCTTTCGTTCCCGGGAAGCTGAGCGAGACCGATGCCTGCGGCGATCTCGGGACCTAGATCTAGAAACAGAAAGGACTTAAACCACTGCATTCACCTGACTACTCTATCAGTGTGCTATGAATATTATGCACTCTGTGCATAAGCAAATCTGCATACAGAATGGTCTGCGGTGTTCAGAGGTATTGCACTGTCCTAACAGGCAGAGAGGGGAAAGCAACATTAGAAATCATCCACTGTGACTAATGCAGGCAATTTCACAGTTAAGTCATGACTGTATGTACGGTTACAGCATAGACAATTCAGGCTTCTGAAATGGATTAAAAATATGGAAAAATCTACTTTTTAAAAATTTTTAAATCTTGTCTTTATCATGCGAAGTTGTAGAACTTTGTGATGCGATGACAGGGATTATCTGCCGGAACCTATGTATTATGGGGTTCTGAGAAAACAGGAGTATATCATTGCCCATAGTTACTGTAATAAAACTATTCTAGAAGGTTCTAAGCACCATTATCCCTCTTCCCCCCCACCTTTCTTTTTACTTTACAATAATACCTCATGGTTTACCTTCATCTGCGTAGGTTAGGAAGAAAACTTGTACTATTGATGGGTCATCTGTTGAGAATTAGCCTGGTGCTTAGGATTTGGGTTTTCACCAAAAGGTATTAACTAGAAGTTTCTGTTTTGCAGAAAGAGTAACTCTGTGTTCTAAATGTTATTTTGGACAAAAAGTTGCATTGTAGAAGCCACAAAATAGAAGTAGCATGGTGATAAATACTGTATAAACACCCAGGGAGATGACTATATGACAGAATATTTTGTCTGTAAAGGTGGACATCTTTAACAGTGCTAGGCAAACTTAAAATATTCCAGCCTGTAAAAGGCTGGCTTCACTGGTGATATTCCTTGTCTGCAGATTTGTTTACCTTTTGGTATGCTTGCTGTGGGATCTGGACCTGAAATAAATGGAAAATAGTAAATAACTTTTCCTTACAGAATCTTATTAAACTACAATTCAGTAATAATAAACCAGACTAGTTGACCTGTTACTGTATTCCTTATTTTACTAGCAATTAAAGGCTTTTTATTTGATGTTAATACCTATGCAACACGTTTACCAGGAGACACATTCCTCTGGCAACTGTATTGTGTTTGTTGGGTTTTATGTATTTTTGAGCCCACCATACTACAAACCCAAAACGACTATCTAATTTGCTTTTTATTCCCATTCCTCCCACAGAAGAAGTCACAGAAAAAGTTCAAGTTAATACTCCCTTATTTCTTAACAGACATTTATTATCAGGCTGCCACAGATCTCAAAAGTTTACATTGTTAGCCTCTGAAGCTAACATGTCAGGTGAACTGTAGTTCAAATTCCATTCCACTTTAACCTGGAGGCAACTATTTCATGGAAAAACAGGGAATTACTTTTCTCATTCATACATTCAACTATTTCCAGTAAGGAAAATTTTTTAACATCTATAAAGAAAATATCTAACATCTAACAGATGTTTGAAACTCACATGTGTGCAAGCTCACATCTGTCAGGTCTCAAAAGAAGGTACACACCTGAAAATTATCTCAGTTAAAGGCCATTTGTTCAAATATGTAGAGACACTTCTATCTATAGTTTTTTAAGAAAGATTTCTGTGAGAACAATTCATGTTTTAAGAGTTTCACATGAAATTCACTCTTGACCCTTTTAAGTCTCCAAGGAATGCAGATTATTGTGATTCTGCAGATTTAGAAACATGTATGAACTACACCTTATTTTTCCCATTGAAACTAAATAGGTCATTATGTATATGAAATTAAAATAGATCCCTACCTCCTCAGCTTCTCCCTTTTTCTCTACGTTTCAGGCGTTCCTGATTTCGTTTCTCCTGTTTATCAGCCACAATCCTCTAAAAGCAAAAGAATATATTCAAAAAGTTAAGTTTCAAAATTTTTCATATGAATGTGCTATAAAAATAATCTAGACAGTTAATATTCAGTTCTTTCCCTCGTGTATTCCCTTTCCCTTGTGTAGTTATTCCCTCTCTTCCTCAGTATATCTTTTTTTCTCCAAAAACCAGAAGTTATTGCAGAAGAGCTGCAGCAAATAGATGGGGGTTACACGAAGACCTGAAATATGTAGAGTTATATTAAGTTTTCCACAAAGGGGAATTCAGAGCAGTAAGTCATGCCTTTAATGTGAGAGTTTCCATGCTAATCCTATCATATTTTGGCCACTGGGGAAAGGTAGAAAGGAATCAGAACTAGGAGAGTTAACTGTTTTAACTCCTTCAGCTATGCTGTGACATAAAGAAATCCTTAGTCTCTAAGGACTTGGTTGGACCAATACATCATTTTGAGGCTACTTGTTTCTATATTGTGAACATGAGACATAATTAGAGAGGATGCTTCCGCTGATAGCCCCCAGGTTGAACTCACTACTACTGGGGACAAGGCACGCTCAGTAGAGGGCCCTCAGATGTGGAACTCACAACTGGAGATCTGGCCAAACCCAAGTCTCGCCACCTTCTGGACATGATGCAAGAAATTCAACTCTTTGTAAAGACCTTCTTCTGAGATGTGGAACTGCCCCAGCAGCATCTTGATTAGATCTCTGAGGAGAGCTCTGAGGAAGGAGGGGATAGTTATTGTTTTCTTTTTTTGTTAGTGAAGTACTTCAAAAGATTATTTTATTGATGCTTTGGGAATGTGAAATAATTATCCATGCATTTTTTTCCTTCCCGAATGGTGTAAATAATCAGTTGTATTAACCCTTTATGTCAAATTCTATCTATTCTTCCTTGTACAGTACCAGTAATATAACTACAAGCAAGGTTTCTTGTTTAAGTGACTCTTTGCATAATTTCATGGAGGGATGAAAGGAAGCACACATGATCTATTCCAGGCATCTAAGGTTTAAGTTACGGCAGCTATTTTTAGGAGCCTAAATTGCCAATACAGTCAGCAGAAAGAGTTGGGCTTTCCAAAGGATAAGTCACACAGTATTCATGCAAGACAGCTGGAATATTATGAAATATAAACGAAGCCAATTTACTCAAACTCAGTAGCACAGTTTTCTGCTTATAGGACTTCAACTCATGTAGCTATTGTCTTTAGCGATTTCTACAGTTAAATGCTTAATTGAGCCTTGAACTCAACTTGCATAGTAAGATCATAAATGACATTCATGTCCAAATCCATCTGCCTGAATACTAAAAACTCCAGAATATAATTCTAGTAAATCTTTCTTCCAGCACACAATTTCTGGTCAAGATCAAGATTAGCATAATATTCCAACTGGATTTCAAATCATCAAGCTATAGAGAACATGCAACCTCCCTGTAACAACAATTTTAATGGCTTGCCTGACTTCAAGGTATATATATTTTTGTATTCTGAGTGTGGATAGCTACTGCCTTGAGTTGTTGGAGCTTACTTATTTCACCTATTGTCAGTTAAGCTTAAAAGCCTTCAAAAATTACTTTAAAAAAAAAGAGAAATCTTCTTTAGTTGTTGGTACCTATAGAACAAGAGTAACTTCCTAATCTTTATGTGAATAACAAACAAATTTAGTTCTAGTCTTTCACCATACAGCAGACTCTTGGAACTCCAAGCATTTCTGTAGATCTTTTTTTGGAAACTTCAACATGTGTTATCATTCTCCTTATGCAGTAGCACCAAAAATGAGGATTTCAACAACAGCCCCGTTAACATTCTATCCTAATTAATGAAATACCACCCAGGCCCACTAAATGCTCTTGTATTTTCAAAAGTCTCTGTATTACTTTTAACCAATCAACTGCCTAAAAGTAAAATTCATTTGGCTATCTCCTGTGACTGCTATATATGTTTCAGCATCACTGTAATTCAAAATACTGCGATCCATTTTACAAGCAGAATTGCACTTTCTGTTCCAAAGATGCATTACTTTGAACATGTGTTTTAATATACCTCAGTGCAAAACAGGTCATCATCCCAAATTATCCAGGTAAGTGATATTTAATTAGAACACTTAGTGTCTTGCAGACTAATGAAATCCAAAATTTTAAAGTAATACAGCAAGAAATTCACACATCCAGAAAGAAGTATTTCATTAAGGTTACCTGGCAAATAATCAAGTAGTAGCACACACATATACACACAAAAATATAAGAATTATTTACCCTGAGTTCCTCAAGCTTCTCTCTTATTTCAATAAATCCTAAATGAAGTTTTCCTCCAAAATGGTCAGCAAGCCGCCGATCATTGTCATGAAGACCAAGATAAGCTGAACACACTTCACAAACGCGTAGCTTCTGCTGCTGAAAGCTGGAGGCAGGCATAGAATTCCTGTATACCTCCTGGGAAAAAAAAAAACCAACAAACAACAAAACAATTTGCTAACAGTTACTTCTCAATGCACAGAAATACAAAGATAACGCTTTACCAAAGATATACTACAAATTGATACCCAAATTCAATGTACACCAGCACACCCTTTAGTTAATTCACACTATTCATAAATCAACTGTCTCATCTGAAGGGGGCCTACAAGGATGTTGGTGAGGGACTCTTCATCAGGGACTGTAATGACAGGACAAGGGGAAATGGGTTTAAACAGGGAAGTTCAGGTTACATATACAGAAGAAGTTCTTCATCGTGAGGGTGGTGAGGCACTGGAACAGGTTGCTCAAAGAAGTGCTAAATGCTCCATCCCTGGCAGTGTTCAAGGTCAGGTCAGACAGAACCTTGGGCGACAGGGTCTACTGTGAGGCATCCCTGCCCATGGCAAGGGGTTGGAACTAGATGATCTCAAGGTCCTTTCCAACCCAAATCATTCTATGATTCTATGATACAAGGCAGGCTCCCTATTTTGAAGATTGGATATATTTAAAAGCAGGACATCAGCAACTGGTTTTGCAAATTAAACAAAGTGGGGTGATTATTGTCTTTATTTAAGACGATATTACTTAGAAGAATGAACAACTTTTTTGTATGCAACAATGAATACACATTAACACAAGAATTACTGTGTTAACATATTATGAAAATATTACAACGGTTTTAATTTTGAACCCAGTTTAAAACAGTAGCGGTTTCCCCGAGAAATCTACCTGTGTAGATACTAATTAAACAACTCATCTGAACAAAATTTATCTACAGACACTCAGGTGACAGACAAACAAGACTGCCAGTAACCCCTCGGGTATCATTAAAACAGCTGTAGGTATTTGTTTCTATAAACTTAAGTCCTTGGTGAAATATCACATGCAAAGCTCTGGGTGAGTTCTGCCATCCGAACATTACAACAAGGACCGTTTTGACTTGCCTGATACACAAGCCATTGACTAACTATGTTTTAATAAAGACAAAAGTTCACTTCACTGAACCTTTCCAGTATGAGCCACATCAGCCTACCATGAGGTACAACAGGGTTGCCACGGCCAGAGCTGTGAGATTGAATGAGGTAAGTCAGTCCCACAAACAGAGACACAACTCTAGTGTCCATAGATACAACTGGCCAATACAGCTAAACTAAGATAAATGTATCAGCCATCAAAGAAGGTGTAATTTTAATAGTACAGGAGTGAATTTAAAAGTATAAACTTTAACTGTACTGGATGCCAACACAGCAAATTCTTTAGTTTTACATGAAGCAATTAAGTGAAAACAGGTAAGACATCTTGCATTACACACATACCAACCATTGTAACCTTAACCCTGTCCTTTCCATCCCCCAAGCCTTACACAATCAACTTACTTCTGCTTCTCTCTTCTTTACCCGAGCCTTCTCCACTTCATCCATTACTTTTTGAGATTCTTCCACATTGCCATCAGCTCCAAGCTGTTCTACTTTAGCCAGCAGTTTCCCAATTTCTTCATTCAATTCATGAACTCTTTCAGCCTTGAAAGAGAAGTAAAGGCTTAACACAGGAAATGCTCTTCATTATGGAAAACAAGCTGACCTATTATGAGTTATTATGCGCAGAAGGTATAGAATTAAAAGAAACAAGTGAGATAACTTCTCCAGGTAACAGTGAAACAGAAGTTGCCTCATATAAAGCCACACTGAGAAAGGCTGAGTTAAAGTTATGTACCAACTCAAGAGCACAATTTTGTTCAGAAACTTCCAAGTAATTCACATTCTTGTCTATACCAGTCTTGCAAAATAGTATTTGTACTACCATTCCTCCTAGCATGTGCATATGCGCAGAAAACATATAAAACTGGTTTTGCCCCAGCAGATCTAGAGAAAAGCCCACCAAATTGTTTACTTCATGTTTTGATCAAAAAGTGTTAAGAATTACTAACATTTATATGGCATGGTATCACGGAGAGTGAAGTTTCCCAAGCTCAAAAACATCAGAAAGGTCTCTTCCCTGTGTTACCCTCTGCTTGCTTTAAAGGCAGTTTGGGGAAGGATAAAGAGAACTTATTTTTACCCCCTCCTCGATATGAATTCTCAGGTTTGATAGCTTGCCAAAGCTTTAAGTTGGCTCCTTAGAAAAAGAGACCTTCAAAGAGACTTCAGTCACTAGTTTTACGTGCTTACCTTAGCTGCAACTTCAGCACTGATCTCTTCTTGGGTTTCTGCTAGTCTTTTCTTAGCCACTTCTGTTCTCCTGTCACAGTCTGCAATGAATGACTGCAGGTGGTCCATTGCCTAAAACATCAGTAAGAACACCAGTCAATGCTGTCAAGAACATGAGTATTTCATTAGCCTTAACACTTTTCAGGTTTGTTAAAACTTAACTTTAGTAAGTTTTTATTATTGAAACTTTGTAAAACCATCTATCAGTTTATGGTGACTAATGCATATAGAAATATGCAACATTTTAAAGATCATAGTCTACATGTTGTCATAGTTGTAAGTATCTGTAGAAATTCAGAAGTGAATCTGTCTTAAGCCTCCTCTAAGAAGAAATGAGCATTTCTAACACACATTAAAATTCTTCTAGGGGTATTCTGGTTCATCTCACCCAACCAATACATGCAATACTACTTTTCTTCAGTAGCTTTTTAAGCTATTAAGCATATTAACACCATCCCTCCAAACAAAAACCCCAAACCTTTTTGTCCAAATGAAGAGTAACTTCCTAGTTGGCAGTTCAAAACTACATTACTCAAACTACGGTGCACTGAGACATAGCATATGCTTTGTTAACCCCAATACAAAATCACTTTCTTCAATAAGCAGAGGATTTAAGGCTCTCTTCAAAGCATGCGCAGCCTTAGCACTTACTTGCTACTTGATAACACTAAGTCAGCATCCAGGTCTACAGTAATTTGTTCTGTGGAACACTTAACAGTTCTACCTAGAGATGACTAACAATATAAATTAAATCCTGGCATATAATCATGAAGAGGCGTGTAT
The DNA here is from genome assembly GCF_000696875.1 of Nestor notabilis. NCBI lineage: Eukaryota > Metazoa > Chordata > Aves > Psittaciformes > Psittacidae > Nestor > Nestor notabilis. The sequence goes on along the minus strand of NW_009921502.1, from coordinate 18,269 downwards.
CTTTTATGTAACTGAGCCAAGGGTTTTTCTGTCTCTTTCTATAAGTTACTTTTGTATGTACCAAATCTTTTGTGGCTCAGTTTATCTACCTAGATACGTAAGTTATACTGTCTCTCCACCATTATGACAAAATACATACATCAAGCTCAAAGAAGAAGTCTTGATCTTTGGATGCTATTTCATAGTCTGCCCTTAGTGCCAGGTCATGCACCTTCAGACATTCTCCAAGGTCCATTCTCTGAAAAGAGACAGAGGGAAAGTTGTATAACTTCTCCGAAGTGTTACAAGGAATGATGTTAGCATTATCTTCTTTAACAGTCAAATACTCTAAAGCAAATCATCTCCCCACTGGGAATGAAAGGACAGGTTAATGAAGCTTTAAGACAATATCAGATCTTTAAAACAACATATATGAATCAGGAAATAATAAAAGCAGACAAAATCAGCATGGCTGTTTGCATTAAAAGTATCATTAATGTCCTGAAAAAACATTGTTTTACTGGAAGTTCAAAACAGTGACTGAAGCACAGACTGATATCTTGTATTGAATTAAAACAGCCTAGGAGAATCAAGTTCCCTGCAAATAACTGCCAATTAAATAGTCAAATGTTTGATTTGAACTGTCTGCACACTCTCTAATATGTGTTTCAACTATATTCATCACCTGAAATAACAGCCCCACTGTTAACTGTTGCTTAAAAACTATTCTTGAAGCATTTCAAATAAGACAGCCAAAAATCAAATCCCAGCAAAACATTTTGCAGATGACTGAAGATGAGCTGAGTGTTGGACTATGTTCAAGAATGAGTGAAGAAAAAGTATAGATATATAGGTATTTTATTTGTAATCTAAAACCGCTCTAGGAAGGGCAGAAAGGAAGCATGAACTTGAAGTAAGTAGACTACATCACTAATCTTGCATACAATGCCACTGAGAAGATTGCCCAGAATCTCATTAGGTAACAAACACTGTTTGAAATTGAAATTTGTATAGCACAAAGCATAAGGAATTCTAATGCAATCTGTTGCCTGAAAGTTTGCTTGCTGATCAAGACAGAGCACTGTGCACCTGACAAAAAACCAAACCAAACCAAACCAAAAAATACAACAAAATACAACCACCAAAACAGAAAAAAAACCAACAACCCAACCCCCAAACCAACAAAACGAAAACACACACAAAACCCCAAACTTAAAAGAAATTGAACAAAACCAATGCATCCTCTCTGCAAAAGCGCCAGCTGATGGATAATCACTGGAAGTGGTAATTATTTGAGTCACTTAAAACCAACACAGTTTCAGTTAAGTCTGCCCTTGGCAACGCTCAATAATATTAAGAAAAATGAATCCTTTCTTAACATTGAAAGCACATAATGAAAGCTGAACTCTGATGGAAAAAGTTGTTACTGTTGTACTTTAATAACTGTTTTAGAACCAGCTGAAATAATTAATAACTGGTGTTCTGAGTTTTGTAAATAAAAAAAAAAATAGTGCTAGCTCAAACTGTTGCAAGAAATTTGGATCTGAGCCAATAAGGCACTTATTTGTGCCTTTAAAAAGAAGAAGAAAAAACCTGCATTTAAATAGGAATTCAAGCCTCATGAGTACAGTAAAAATTGCTTTCAAATTCCTAAATCATCAGTTAATGTTCCAACAAATCCATTAAAGTAACTTTTATGGAAGTTTTTGGTTTATTTCAAATGTTAGAGATAGAAAAAAGGAAAAAAAATTAAAATACAGAGTTTTGAACTTGAAAGCTTTTGATAAACTGTAGTTATTTAAATACCCTTCAGCCATCATAAATCTGTTTTCCAGAAAATCATTCAGTTGCAATAGAGAACATCTGATCGCAATGATAAAGAAAAAAATTAGCTTTTCCTCTTGCAACTACACAGGACTTCTGCAATTTTGTTAACTGATGCAAATCCACAAAACACTTGAAGCTGAGCAATGTATTACACATCTATTTCCAAGTCATTAGATGCTGACATCATTTAAACAGCACCATTCTTTCAGAAAAGTACTTCAGTGCTAGGAAAGCAATGTGAAAGAACATTTTTATATTATCTGAAAATTACACACTTAAAAATCCTCTTAAAATTGTGAAAAGCTTGTCTTTATGCTGACTCATCACTTGCACTGATAAGGTATTTAAGGTTAAACCATAAAACTCAAGGTCAATCCTGTTTTAAGTGAGGCACTCCAGTTCGAAATGCATAGATAAGGCTAGTGACATACTTTCTAGGTCTAAATACAATGACAAAAAGCCTGAAACACATCCAACATAGCATCAGAAAAAACTCTAGTATGCAATCTACATAGACTTTGAATAAATGCATGAAATAATCTTCCATCATACTTTAAAAAGAACAGAACTCACGTGACACTACCATGACACACCATCCACTTTACATATATTTAATGCTTCTTTTCCCTCTGTACGGGTTGGATTTGCCCTCAAGAGAGTGCATTTTCTGATTTCTTTTTACTGGGACTTGTAGCTCCATAGGCTGAAAGGACAGTAATTACTCTGAGCCAGCATTACTACTGAAAACTTTTCTGCCCTCCCTTTAACATCGCACTGTGCTACTCAACTGCCTGTGCAGTTGAATACAGTCTGGGTACTACTGAGTAAAACGTTCTCCTAGCAAACCAAAACCAGAGGCAATTTTTCAGCAGGGCACCTTTGTCCAACTTCTCAGCCAACCACACAAACAACATGCTGACAATGTGTAAGGGAGAAATGTAGCAGTGGACTTCAGCAGCTAGGATCTTTTACAGTATCAAGATGCCACTTCAGAAACTCCTGAATAACCTCAGTAATACTAGTAGCAATTTTGGGGGATGAAGGGGGTGTTATTGAGGATTTCCTTTGTCAGATGTCTCAATTAGAAGACAGGAAATTTTGACCCTTCTTCCGCTCTTCAATCCAACAGAGTGCAGCCTTACAAATATGTGGTGTAACAGACAGGGAACAAGAACAAACAAGTACAAGAGAAAAGGATTCTTTCTCATTAGCTTTGCTGCTAAAGAAATCATATTGTTGTTGGAACTGCTCCTTCACACAGCATGTGCTAGTCTTATATCACTACTAAATGTCTTTCTACATTGGGGTTTGCTAATAGAACTTTAAGAGACACATTTAAAAACCAACCAAACATACATTTAGAACTCTTGAAACAGGTTGCACATAATACGCAACACCAGGGTAAAAAGCACTTCTGCTGGTATAAGTTATGTAACATCAGGCAGATAATTCATCCTGGGGATGATTCATTACTGTCAAAAGTATATGGCTGGATCAGAATTACTGAAGACATTAATAGCTACACAGCAGTTAGTGTTACAATTTAGCTCATATGGCTATCTGCAAAGTAGAGGGAGAGCAGATGGAAATGGACAGAAGATACAGTAAGACACATTATTTTAATTTTCCATGTCCACCTTGCGATTTGGTGCCAAGACACACCCTCTCCCAGAGGCAAAGAACAAACGTGTAGTCAGCCATTTAAAGATCAATCACATTTGAAACAGAAGAGGGCTATGAGGGAGGCTAATGTTCAGACACTGAGCTACTAATGAGGGCTTAAAAAGAACACACAAACTTTTTCACTGTTGATACACTGCCTTTCAGACAGACTTAGACTGAAGTGATTTACAGAGAAGTCCTGATAAGTAAAGCAAATAAAGAAAGATGAGAACATCCAGGTCCTCAGGCCAGACGAAACCAAAGTTTATTGAATATGTGAAGCCATGCTTTGGGCTTTTGGTAGTTACTGCACTTTTACTGAATATTAAAACTAGGAAAAAAGCCTACATATTTGGAGAGTCTTTCTTACAAGTGAAAGCTATTACTGATGATTAGTCTAGAAAATAGCCTAGGTACCACACAGGAAGCAGGGTATCAGGAGTCCTTTTGCTATTGCTCAGCTTTATGTACTAACAACTTGCTAACCGTTTTCTGTACTGCTTTTTTTTTCTTCAGTGTTAGATGGCCAATTAAAGTGACTTGATTTCCTAGAGATGAAGCTTAGACAACTGGTCTTTCATGCCAAACAACCTCATATTGAAATGATTTAGTAATCATTTTTCTCATTCCACCCACAAAATGGATAAAATGCCTTTGGTATTGACACAGAACTATTGATTACATATTGATTACATACATTTAGTTTAACAATGACGCAGAGCTCTGCTTCAATCAAATCAGGCACCAGAAAAATAAATACAGAAAAAAAAAATAAAAAAAGAAAAGAGAGAGAATCACATGAGTTAAATATGACCAGACAAGGAAGAGCTGGCCAAAGACTTGAGCAATAGGGAATCTGAAGAGTTTTCTGCAAAATAGATGTACACTTAGGGTAGCTGACACTTAACAACTGAATCAAGAGACTAAACTCTGATGTGATGCTGTTTCTGGAGCATGAAATTAAGAAAGCTTTCTTTTCAGATCCTGAGCTACCTACAGCAAAAATTCCCATTTTGGTACTTTTGCAACTACGCATTGCTTTGACATCAGAGATCAGATTACTGAATGTACTCTATATGGAGTGCAAAAAAGAGCACAAAAAAGCCAAAGCTACTTAAATTAAAACACAGAGGACTGACATTGAGCCAAGTGTAACATCACAGCACACACTACCAATGCTTCTAAAACCAGCATGCATTTTTGACAGTTCTTTAAAGAAGATACTCTGGCAGTGTTTACACAGAAAATTCTTCCTAGCTATAATGATACCCATACTAAAGAAGTTCATATTCAACAAGAGAAGGATTTTGTTTGTTTGTATGTTTGCTTGGGATGATCTGACATTGCTGAAAAATTTATATTGAAGGAACGGGATCTCTCTCCCTTTATCCAACTGTAAAGGCCACTACTGGGGTCTGTATGAGAACACCCTTGCCACTGACAAAAAGCAGCTGCAGATGGGCTGCTTGCTGAGATCTTCCTTATTATGCAATTCACTTTTCGTCTGCACTAACCATTTTCTTTAACAAATTTCTAGACTTGTGATAAAGCTTGTCCTTGTAGGCAACACACGTTCAGAAGAGGAGCCTTTAGGATGATGTAATAGTGTATGATTTAAGTCCTCTGGCTCCACTATCAGGGTTAACTTTTCTTAAGTTTGACTTCAGTAGCAGGAAATAAATGTTGAGCTAAAAAGAGGCAGAAATTATTAAGTTACTGAAGTCCTTAGCAACCACTGAAAATTGCAGGTTATCTTCAGAAATAAATACTTTAAATACATTTCCCCCTTTAACCATACTCACTTTGAAATACTTAATTCCTTAGAATAGATCTCCACTGAAAGACAAAGCTAGCAGCACTCTTATTTTAAAATGTTTCAGTACTTTCGTACTATTTGGTCTTACAGCCTGATTATACAATACATTACCATTGATAAATCTGGATAAATTAAACCCATTAGATGGAACAAGGCACAATCAGTTCACTTTCCTGGCACTAATCAAAGAAATCAAGATTACATTTTCAAGAGGCAGACACGAGCACTTTACAATTCATCACCACTGGGCTACAAATTGAGGTAGTTTATGCAAGACTAATTTAATTTGATTTGCAAAGCTAAAGCAGTTCTCATGATCAAAGCAGTCCTGAACTGAAAAGCTGGTAACTTCCAGAAGAATGCTTTTTTACAACACTATAGTAAATGATCACACTGGCACACCTAAGTTGTATGCATGCAAATAGAGTCAATGGGACTACTGGCAAAGAAATCGAATCCAGATTAAAACACCTTGCTAACACCTCTCTGCAGATGTCTGAACTTCTCTTTCACAGTAAAAGGTTTTGACAGTACAGTCAGTGAGCCTAAATAGATTCAGCCCACCTTGAGAGGAATACCCAGTGGCAAGTGAACTGAATCTTTTCTCTAGGCTCCACTGCCTAGATCCCTTCTGACTCCAGTGCAAGCGTCAACAACTAGCTGCTTCAGATGAAACCTAAATTTAGATGTCAATCTGGAGCTGAATTCCACCCTTAATAAGCTTAAAGTTAATCACGTATTAAAGTATATTGCTAAACCAAGGTCTCAATCAATATGGTTTTAGTCAGCAAGAGTCCTGATGAACTGAGTGCAATGAATTCATGAGTTCCTAAAGATACTCACAACTGCAGGACTGAGCATACCATACTTTGAGGTCTGTATAAATAAAATGCAAGAAGCAATGCTCCTCAACAAATACACATAAATACAAATATAAAATTAACCCACTGAGCAGAAAGGAGTTTCTCAACCATGGTTTGCAAGACCACAAACAGCATTCATGAAATTTTTTCAACAGGGAAGCAAAATCAAGCTAATAAGAAAGCCAGTTTGCTGCAGAACTGCTTGGGCTCTTCAAAGATAGCTTCAAAGATACTATAAATGTTCAAAACATGACTACTTTTAACCTTATTAAGTGTATTTGCTTTAAATCTTCCCAACTTCTGATTTCCATTAGTACCCAACTATTGATTCAGAAACATACAATGACATAGAAAACATACATCTTGTAAAACCTGCTGAAGACAGCACCAGGCTTACATCCAAAGAATGCTGCTGAAGAGATTCACACCATTACAGGGGAGTCACCTGACTCCTACCTATGTTGCTTCAGTCCTAATCTCATAACACAGATAAATACAAGCAAATGTTTTTGTAATGCTGATAAAAAAATAACTCAAGAACCACGGTTTGGGGAAGGACAAAAAAACCCCACAGGCATGATCATTAGCAACTACTAGAATATTGCTAAACCAAGGTCTCAAAAAATATATCCTGAAGTGTTAACCCTTTAAGACAAAAAAAAAAGAAAAAAAAATTTCTAACTTTAAGTGGTAAGTTATTCAGTGTCCCAGTAGCCAGGGTTTACAAAGTCTTATTAATCTCTCTTTATAAAATTCAGAACTTAAAATGAATGAGCAAACTCTTAAACCACTGACTTATACATCTGAACCAGTGCCTAAACAGTATATGCCAAATACACATTAACTTCAAGACATCTGATTTTTCTGGTATCAAAGAACTTAGTGATACAAAAGAAAAAGGAAAGGGAGCCTTTAAGGACAGGGAAAAAAACTTAGAAAGCCACAAGACTTATATAGAAGCCCAGCAAGCGGACCTTTTCTATTCTATTGCTTTTTTTAATAAGACAGACAAATGCTAAGTTCCCTAGTTCGCTTCTACTATTTTGCCGCCTCTTCCTGTACTTCTTAGCAATTACCGTTGTGTCTACTTTTGCAGGGACTCATAAGAAGGAAGAATGGACTGTAACTATTGATGTGTCAATAGTACCTGGTCAAGTGATCTGGTACAAGTACCAAAATTACTGAAGCAAACAAAATTAGTGTGTGCATGCATGTTTGAAGCCTTTTGATCAACCAAAAATGCTAAGGTAATTTAAAATCACAGCTACTTAAAAACATATTAAAAGGCCAGTTGACAGGTTAATCAGATTCCATGTCTACATATCTCAGTTTTCCATTTTGCAAATGAATTAATTCTGTATTTTGTTTAAGGCTCCAGTCCAGTTAGCCATTTGGAACGATAACAGCACAGAGAACCAATAATGCTTCACATAATTCTTAATACAGGTTTTCCAGTAGTGCCACAGAGTACGAAAACATGCCAACATGAATAAGAAAAGCTGCCGAAGTGCAGCATTAAGACTGTCAGGCACCTGAGACTCTGCATATCATCATACTGCATCTCTCTACTGTTATTCTAATATCACAGAACACCAGGTTAAATAATCAATGCACTGTAACTCGTCTGCCTTTCACAAAGAATAAGCAAGGTAAAGCACAGGCACACTAATAAAGCTACTAGCATGCGACAAAGCCCCATGTTTGCTATGCTCAGGCAGAGGAACCCCTACTAGAGAGTACACAAAACCCCAAGTCAAACAAGTTACTAATACGGCATAAATGGAGATTTTCAAATGGCCTTAGAATTTTCGTGAAAATGGCACAGTGCCTGGATATTGTACATAAGTGTCACTGTCATGTTAAATATATCTCAGCTTCTAGAAATTTAATTATCCAAACTTTCAACTGTTTTCACTAAAACATTTCCAAATAAATATCACCTCTCTTCCCTATACAAGTATTTGTGTAGGACATCATCTCACTACAACATCAAGTTTTAAGAAAGCAAATTCAGAATTTATGCATAAATTCTATTTCCTTTTTTCTACTAGTTGCAGCTGTACCACCTTTAAAATCACAGTTATTGCAAAATTCATGTAAGTAACATTATTTTGGTTTTAATGCTTTTATTTTTTTAATGTTATAGCAAACAATGTTGAATTTGTAAATAATAACTGACATGTAGAACAGGAAACTTCTAAAAATCAACTTCATAACCCATAAATTAGTTGTTTATACAAGTTCCCCTGAACCACCAGAGAGAACTACATACTTGCTGAAAATGACATTACAACAGATATTACAAAGAACAAGTATAAATCAATTTCTCCATTCTTGTCTAAAAAACCCGCAAGACTTAGCTACATACAGTTCCAGACAGCACATCATGAGGGCAGCAGTTGAGAAGGTGGCTCTTGCACACTCTGTCATCATTGAATTTAATTCGCTGACGGGTCGTGTCACCTGCAATATAGAAATCAGCACATTCCAGGTTAGAAATCTGGGGGAGCCAGACATGTTCTGCAGGCTACATGCAAAGCGTTAACACTGCCCTGTCACATATGGAAGGTCTATGGAAGCTAAAACTTAAAAACACTGTATGCTGCTTTGCCAAATAGCACCAAAACCACAAATGTGTATTTTAATGCTCTATAATGCTGTTTTAAAGTCCTCTCACACTTCCCCTTCAAAAATACAGTGTGAAAAGTGCTTGAAACCAGACAGACAGTATTAGCTTAAAAACACTTTGCTATAACAGCATTTGTTAAATGAGCTATATAACGTTCAAATCAGATTTTGCATGAAATAGTGATGTATTTGTATGCAACAATTAGCATATAAAAGAAACCTCAAACACAAAATGATACACATTGAGTCTTCATCAAACCCCACCTGATACTCATTTTATGATTTTGCTCTTGGATGCAATGCACCCTCTTACTTCTGATGGGAGTAGCATAAAGAGTTGGCAGAAGAATTATTTTAAACGCTTACAAACCTGAAAAAAACCATCAAACATATGAGCATAACCTATATGCAAAATTATTTTACAGATGTTTGCATATCTCCATATCATAAGCCTTTTTCTTTTTTTTCTTTCTTTTCTACATGCTGTTTGTTGGGCTGGGAACATCTCAGTTGTATCTTCGTCATGGCAGGTTGTAGTTCCTGCATCAGCAGAAGCATCAACCTGCCCACACACTGAGGTCCAAGTGCAAGTTTAAATAATCCCATCTTGGAGCAAGACCTAAAGTCTTCAGAACAAAGTAACCAGCTGGTATTCTAGGGATGAGGGTGGGAATACGTTTTCCTTCAAGTCATAGCGTAATTGTCACTATTTGATATTTAAAAGAGAGATCACTGCTACAGCTCTCTTGTTGTTAAGACACAGGCATGATAAAACACCTTAATCTCCCCCATGATATATCTCTCTATTATTTTTTAAAAACATAACAACTTGTTAAGATCTCTAATCACTGAAAACCTACTGGTGAATTACTGAAGCAAGGAGGGCTGCTGGAAGGAAAAAAAAGACACAGAATAAGTTCAGATAGCAGCCTTTTCCACTTCATCAATATTTTTAAGAGTGTAGACACATTTTGCACTTAAAGTTGGGGGTTTTTTATGGCTTCATGACCTCAAACACTGAGAATTTTGAATCTATTAATTCAAGAAGCCAAATTCATTACTGAGGTAACCATAACAGAGGGGAATTAAAAAACCCAAATCTTATTAGTCGAGCCTTTCTTCTTATTATGTAATCAGATTTTTAAATATCAGTTCTATGCATTGGATGCTAATACATAGCGTTTTCAGATTGGCCAAGTTTCATATTATTAAGCAAAGTAAAGTTTCCAAGAACACCACACACATAATTTGCCTGCGGGATACAACAGTTAAAACCTGTAATCTACACACTAAAGACAGCTTCAAAGCAGTTCAACAATAGGTTTTCTAGAGGGCAACCTTATGGCTTAGTATACTTACACTACAAAAATATTTAGACCAATCCCTTTATAATCATGCCTGCTACTGCAGTAAAGAGTTTTGCCTTTTGTTTCGTTGGTTTTTAGGAGGTGGATCCATATTTTTTTAAAACACATAACTGCGTTTGTTCCACATTCATTAACACATCTGAAAAGTTATTGATAACTCACGGCTCGGCGAATGCGGGGCCTTTCTGACATTCCCTTGCAGATTGATGTAGGCAGGCAAAGATACATTGAACCTTTATAAATAAAACAAGGGGCCAGATTGTTCAGTTTGTATAGAATAATAGACTCTGCCAGCAATTTTAACACAGTATCTAGAAATACACGTTGACTGTAAAGATTCTTCCATATAAAGACACATGAACAAAAATCAAGAAAAGTATTTGAAAGAATACAGCCAATGGCCTAACACCGCTAAGCTCTCAGGAGTCAAGGAATTACCAAGACCAGATAATTGCTGAAAGACTCATCGTCCTTTAGGTAAAGTTGGCAAGTAGTATTTTCCCAGACGTTACCTCAACATCTAGACTTTTTTTCCATACCCCTACCACAACTAGAAACTGACACTACTGCTGCAATACAGTCTGTATAAATCTAAGTGGCTAACATGATAATCACAATTACTGAACTGAGATAAGGCAACATGGAGGGGGGAGGTAGCAGCAAACCATCAATGACAGGCTCAAGAACACACTCTGAATTTACATTTTAAACATTTATTCTTTCTGCACTGTGCCTTTAGTGAGATATTTACCTTTTCCTTTCTGTGAAAAGCAGTTTCACACATTTGCACTTCTTTCTGATCTATGTTGTCTCAGTAGAAAAGGTTTATTAAAAAGAAAAGGTGTCATATATTATGACTGAACTTTGTGTCCCTCTGGCAGCTAATTCCCGAGTCTGAAAATGCTTTTATTTCTTCATGAATTCTGTGAGCTTCAATACCCCTGAACAGTGCAGACCTGCTGGCAAAGTCAGAGATGCATTCTGCTGCTGACCCACAGATGAATCATCTTGAATAGATGATGACATGGGGTATGCATGGGTTGCTGGGGAGGGAGGGCAACTAAAATCTATGGATCCACTATATAACTGACATTCAGCCTACAGCAAAAGAGACTTTTGCAGATACCTTCTAGGAGTTGAAACACTGTGAACAGAAGTGTTTTTAAGCCAAAGACTTCAGCTGTATACCAGATAACCAAGACACTACTTCTCTTTGTCAAACTGTACATAGATTGATGTATTCTTTGCATGGTGAATGCTTTGTAAGTGAATGCTAAACAATGTTCATGAGTTTAAAAAAAAAAATAAATCACCATATATTACATAAGAAGAAAATAATAGATAGGTACCAAGTAGTTGCAGTCATTTAAATTTTAGAAGTATCCTGAAATGTTTAAAAAGGGGACACTACCACCGATATTTCAGACCTTATTACAAGTCCTATTTTTATAGGTAAATAATTAAATTACTTCAGAATAGCAACTATTTAACCCTGCCTCTGAAGAATAGCAGAGTATTCAACTACTTGGTCTTTAGGACTCATGCTCATTAAAGGAACCAAAATAATTTATCAAATTTACCAGGGCATTACAGGAGTCAACATCTGCTGCTACAGCCATCCCTGTGTTTCCAACTAGATTTTCTCCATTAGAAGGAAAAAAAAAAAAAAGGAAAAAAAATTATAATTGATAAAATTTATGATAAAAAAAATAATTGTATTTTCCTCAAGAAGCAGCAGCTTTAGTGTTACTTAAATTACCTGGCCCTAACCACGTTTCTATGACAGACTGCTTTCCAGAATGGAAAACTTTGAGACAGAATTGAAACCATTCAAGAAAATAAACCAAACATCAAGGAAATTTCTACACTTGCACATCTCATATACTTTGTAAGAACAAGGACATTGCAAGCTAGAGGCACAAATATTAAAGAGATTATGGCAGTAATGTAAACTTTCTAAAGAACGTTTGTATTAAATGTTGATTACAAAAGCAACATCAATATTCCAGATGAGTGCAGACTGCTGATTAAGGAACACCCAGAGGTTAAGATCACAATGTGCGCTTGTACTATCCAATTCACTTTGAACTCTGAAGTCTAACCTATTAACAGCCTCCACAATGTCATTCTTATTCAGTATTACTTTAATCACAAATGAGAGGAATGAACACTTATGTATCAACAATGTCTAGCATTATAACATGCTTATAACAATGATTTATTTTTATCCAGCATCTCTTACTCTTCTGATGTATCCTAATAATACACTAATAACAACAACCCCAATACATTGGTGAGAGTTACCCTTTTTAATCTAACTGTAACCTCTAATCACAAACTAGTGGTGCAATCCATACAATGATGTGCATTTTCATGCTTCTGACTTCCTGCATTAAGCTATATCAACCAAAACAGGGCAGCTTTCCACTCAGGTTTTTGAGGCATGAGTCTCAACACGTTTGCAAGGGATTCTGAAAGCTTCACTCACAGAGAGCCACTTACTGGGTGGAATATCAAGTTAAAGACTGCATATCTAATTTCATCAGCAAAGCAAGCCCTGTATAACAAGTATTTAGCATCATTATTTAACTGAGGCTTATGCGGTCACAGAAGATCCTATTCCTGCTACACCCTGAACAGGCAGTTAGTTGTGATATTCTTGTCACTAGCATGGGATGCATCTTCACCGTAACACCTTTAGAATAATTTATTACTAAGCAGATTGCTTTGGGTTTACACTATGACTAAATTAATACTTGCAAATGAAGCATATAATGAAACCATTTTTAGCTAATACATTACAAGTGGAACCAACATAGGCACCTTTTTCTACGAGGTATGAATGTGAAGAAGCCCATTTGCTTCTTCACAAATTCTATTTCATATGGTGTCCCATATATCCAGAGCAGAAAAATTCCTCAAGTCCCTCATTTTTAAAGGATAAAGTGCCAGAACTTTATAATGAAGCCAGCAAATACACACAATTCACTTAACATGATTGTTGCTCTTAAAGCCTTCGGATTACTCCTGATGGACAAATGAAGAATCTTTTAATGAAGTTTATGTTTTGTTACTACTTTCAGACTTCTGAGTTGGTATCAATCCAACATTTTGGATAGGTTTTGCAAATATCTGTGCATAAAAGATACTTTTTTCTGCCTTTCCTTTGTTCCTGATCCTTACTTGAAAGAAGAGCTCTCAGAGAAGACTCCTGGCTCCCTAACCTGGCTCTCAGCCTGAAGCTACCCAAATGGCTATCAGTCCTCCAGTAACGGACAACAACATACTGAAACTTCAAAAGCACGTATTACCTTCCACCTTTATCCAGTGTAAAGCAAAGCGGAAAACAAAATCTATGTATCCTGATAACACCAACATCAACACACCAACCATCTTTATGTAGATGTTTACCACATGGAAATGAAGAAATTAAAAAATGGGTTACAAATTCTAGGTTGCACCTCTGTCATCATAAAAAGTGTGTCACCAAATGCAAGATGACTAAGATAAGCACAGGGGTGTCACTTCAACTCCTCCCAGACAAGGAGGACAGAAGTCACACATTAGCAATGATTACTAAGGATAACTGAAGTGGCTAGTGTAAAACAGAAAAACTGATTAAGATGTGAACAGATGTAAAAAGGACATTTTAAGTTTCAATCCAGGAGATGGTGATCTAGAACTGAGCTAAAGAATCTAAGCACAGTGAGCAGTTCAGCTCAAAAACCTAGCAGATGAAGCAAAAGACTTGCCAATTGGCACTTCATACGTATAGGTTCCACACATATAAAGATTTTTCTGATAATCATATAAAATAGAATTTGTTAGGATGCTTGGCAAAACATTTTCATGACCACCTGTAAGCCTCAGAAGCATGTGCAAATTACCTGTCTCCTACAAATAACCTAACTTTGTTTCATATTTCTAGACTATAACCTAATTTTGATGTAGTGGCAATTACTAAAACAAAACCCTTCTTTGCAACAGTGAAGTCCAGCACTTTCAAGATGTGGTTCCAGGGCCATTCAGATCTGCTCTGCGTCTGCGCTACAGTCAGAAGTAATGATGCTGCTCCACCCTCTGCTTCTAAATGATTCCTCACACCAACTCTAGCACTCTGCAAGGTGAGCACGTAACTGACCTGGCAGAAAACAAACCAGTTGAGCAAGATAAGCTGATTTAAGATAAAATGGGATCTCTACAATCAGACCTTTTAAAGAAAACTGGGCAATTTTAGCTCAATTCAGCTATATTCTGGAAGAATAAACAAATAATAAAAATTCCAGGGGTACTAATAAGTTGCCATTTCACTCCATTTGTAAATTAACTGATTTATTTAAAACAATCATGATCCCATTTGTAAGGGTCACTTCTGGTTTCTAGAGGACAGGGTTTCCCTAATTATTATTTAAAAAAAAAAAAAAAGTCAATCAATTTTACAGTTGAAAAACAGTATTAAAAAAAAAAAGGAAGAAAAATCACACTTTTCTATCAGCTTATTCCTAATACTTCTGAGTGACAAGTTCTCAGCTCTGGTCATCAAGAATAAATGCAATTTGAACTAACCTTTTAACTATTGACATATGTAATAAAAAGTCCTTTAGTTTAACTGCTAGCAGTAAAAAAATAATGTAACAAACACATTCTTATGTAACTTCATAAGATTATCACCTGGTCTTCAGCACTCTTTATTTCTCAGTTTTTGGGAAACACACGCTATGTATTTAGTAGTTTATATTTAAGCCTCTCTAGTTAAGTATGCCAGTTTCTCAGTATATCAGTATGGAAGGAAATACTTCAGAAAGATTTTGTTTTAACCTGCAGTTATGACTGTATTAAATTAGTCTAGCTTTTTATTAACATCAAAATCTAAGCCACCTTTTTTCTTAAAAAAGAAAAAAAAAAGTTTTGGCATGGTCCACATCCAATCCTCCAATCCAGTTAGTTTTCCACTTCTTGTCAGAGAAGCATGCAAGAGAAGTTGAAGTTAGGTATATAAGGTATTTTAAAACACACTTGTTTTTAAATACGCTTTTCCAGGTGGGTAAGAGAACCATACACGCCACTTACAGAATTATTTCATTGTACTGGTATTAACAATATAACTGCTTTTTAGATATCACAGATGAAGTATCACAGAAGTGGTAAATGCTTCATCCCTAGCAGTGTTCAAGGCCAGGTTGGACAGAGCTTTGGACAACATGGTCTAGTGTGTGGTGTCCCTGCTCACAGCAGGGGGGGTTGCAACTAGGTGCTTTTAGGGTCCTCTCCAACCCAAACTATTCTGTGAAGCCTAAGAACTGCAACTCAATGGAAGCTCGTGAAGAGCATCTGCCAAAACCCTTCTGTTTCACTTGTCTGTCAGGTGTCTGTCACATAAGCAAAGGCAAGCACAGAGCAGCACGGCACTGCCTGAACCTCACATCCTGGCAGGTACCAGGCAGCAGTTAATCACATGCCAAGTGACACTGTGTGACGACAACCGCATCATCCCACTGTCAAAATTCAGACAAGGGAGGAAGCGGGTTGCCAAAGTCAGTCATGAAGCTCTTAGATGTCCATGCCTGCAACAACAGGGCCCTCTGGGGAAGGATAGAGCAAAGGGCAGGGCTGGAACAATATACCTAATTCTAGACAGCCACACGTTGGGCAACTCTGAAATGAGAAGGCTCCTTAGTAACAGTTTATTTTTCAGAAATACTCTTACAGCTCAGTGGGTATTTTCTGAATCTATTTGACCAATATGGAACTGTGCTTTCTAGGTGTTCTCAGAGCTTAACAGCAAATCTATAAAAACATTTAATAGCTACGTCCTCCAAGATTCTCCATTCTGGCCCCAGGGACACCAGTTATAATGAGTGTGCACAGACTTCCAAAAATTACAGCCTACAGCTCATCTCCTAAAACTCTGTTTGAGCATCCAATTGTGGAATTCTCCAAAGAGCATGTTCCCTTTTTCTACAAATGATACTATAAGCTCCAAAAAAGTAATACAGGCTATATATTAAGCCACTACCATTGGCTTTGAATTGAGTTCATTCTATACCCACTGAACAGATGGAATATATGAGCTGTCTTTTCTCATACAAGGAAGAATTTTAAACTTGCACGTTAGTCTCTTCAACAAAACAGAACAACCAATAAAAACAAAAGGAAAAAACAACCCCCAAAACAAAACCCCCTGAAGTGTAAAGTATAAAATTCAGTTAATCAAGAAATTAAAAAGCGCTTTGGTAATTCTGGACAACATAAACCGCAAACATCAACCAAAGGTAATGGGGACAAGTAGTGAATTGAGACCTACCCTCTACAAAGCAGTAAAAAAAATGTACTTTCTAATGAAAATCTGCAATTTGCATATTACTAGAAAAAGAGTATTTGTCAAAGGTGATAGGAACATAAAACCCCACATGATTCCAAACCCTACTACTGTCAAGGTTAGCAATATTTCAATGACCTTGAGGCTGGCCTTGAATTTACTAAGTAGCAGCTCTGCAGAAAAAGGATGACTTCAATCCCTGTGCATACTTTAGTTTAAATAATACTCTGGTGAATTCAAAACAAAACCAAAACCTAGAATTGCGTTACACCGAGATCCTCAGTTCCCCACTTAATCCAATAATGGAACCCTGTTTCGCAAACAGCCTTTCCTCCTTATCCTTCCCCATTCTGCCCATTTCATTTAAATGCTCCCTCTCTAGCCAGTTAGATTTTAAACAGTGCAGCAGATGTGGTTTGGGAATTACAGGGCAAGTGGGGTGGGGGAACACAAATCTCAATAAAATAACTGTTTTTTCACAAAGCTAAAGGAAATATAACCTGAAATATCTTTTCTTGGTTTAGATCTTAGTCACTCAGCATTTTTAAGCAGCTGTCACAGGTAAATCACACCAACTAACAAAAAATACATTCATAAATGGAAACAGCCACACAGTCCCCCCCACTTTAAACCTTCTGTGTAGTTTTAGGTAGCTCTGAGACAGCAATCTAGGTGCCAAGACTGGGGAGTCTTGAGTTTCACATGCATGGTTACTTTGCCAAGCATTTGGACACATGCAGCCACAACAGGAAGCATTCGAAAATCTTACAGGGCAAGTCTAAAAACACCCTAATTCAGGTCCTGCAGGATGACTACTCACTAACCAGCCTTGCTCAGGAAGGCAATCTTGGTAGAACAGTAGTTTTCCAATGAGATTATCACACCCTCCTTTAAAAACAACTATAAACGCTCAGCAGAAGGCATTAACAATACACCGGGTACGTAAAAACTAGTTACATTTATTTAAAAACCTAGATTATACTTAAAAATTAAAAAAAAAAAAAAAAGCTGTCAGATCACATTACCCCAGTACCAACAGATGGCTGGCACAATACAAGACATAGCCATACAAGATGTAGTTCAATACATTCTATTTGGTGCATGGGAAAATGGGTAACTATTAACTCAGCACAAAGCTTCAACAAACACGTAACACATCTGCAAGAGTGAGTACAACATGCAGAGTATCTGAATAATCTCTAATTGCTGTCTATCCTCGGGTGCAGTATTCTCTTGTTTATATGTAAAATACCACACAGCATAACGGGATCTGCTCTTTTCTAGCAGCCCTCAAGCTATTTGGATTTATGGGCAACTGCCAGTTCAAACTTTCATGCCAATCGCCATACTCCCCGACAAAAATTCTGAGAAGCTTTACACAGTGATAATCTTCAATTCACTACATGACCCCAGCGATCCCAAACCTGACTGCACATGTAGTATGTCCCTCTTGGGATTACAGCCTCTAGACGTTAAGCTTTTAATTAGCTGTTTGGGGCTCGTTTCTTTTTAAAAGACTTAGTCCACTTGGGTTAACTACACTCTT
>NW_009921502.1:0-231 GCF_000696875.1 Nestor notabilis | reverse complement strand
TTTCCCTCAAAAAAACACCAGCCATACCCACCTGCTTACTGAAATGACGCTCTGGGTCAGACTTTAGACAAAACTATAATAACACCAAAAAACCCACCCCCAAATCCTGCTCTACTGAAGCGGGTATTGGTTTGGAGGGGGTTGGGTTCTGGTTTGTTCCCCCATAACCGGAATCTAGCCAACCGCTGTCTCCCTCGGCGGGCGCGCCTTTAGCGGCGCGGTTTCGCCGCG